>NC_136852.1:75814457-75939933 GCF_951799975.1 Gobius niger | reverse complement strand
TGTACTTGTGAGAGGAGGGACGATGTTCTGTGTGTTTAAGGACAGCCGCCATTTTGTGTCAGATATGATACTGCTAATGTGTTTGCATTAGACTTGTTGGCTCGACTGTGACACTTCACAAATAAATCATCATTTAAAACTATTTTGTTCTAGTAGCTTAACTGTTTGTGGGGAACAAGTCTTGTTGGTGTAGCCTGTAGTGTTGTGTGAAAATGTCCAGTTTTGACACAGTTGGCATCTATTTGTTTGCTTTTTTCTGGTTCTCTGTTGTGAGATTGCATGTGATGAACAGGAGTACATATTCTCTGAAGTGCCGTGCTCTGGGTGGTCATTGTGTGTATTGCAGGTCATTCTGTTTTATTGTGTGATGTTTGGATAGATGCTGTGACAGTGTGTGTTAAGAACAGGAGTGTTGGCATGACTGAAGGTTCAGCCTCAGTATGGTGCTCGTTCAGACCTGATGTAGTGTGTATCGTTGTGACAACACGTCTGTGTGATAGAGGGCGGCCATTTTGTCTCTGATGTTTTGGATCATGATTTCTCATCTTTTATGTTGAACAGTTTCATTGTGTCGTGTATTCATGTTTGTTTTGGTGCAGACTTGGTTTGGTTCTGTGTCTTGTTGATTTGATGTATTTGTTTTCATTTCAAGGTAATTTTAACTTGATAGATTCCTCTAAGAATTTAATCTAAATGAGTTCTGTTCCTGGTGGGACTGTTTACATGTTTTGTGTAGAGTTTGTAGATATCTGGTCCAAGCTTGGTGCGGATGTTGTTTCAGTTTAAGGTTTGTTTCTCGTTCTGTTTGTTATTGTCCCTGTGTCTTACTTAAAGCAGTACTAAGTAACGTGTTTACCTTAATAAATCCTTTTCGTAGTCCCTGTGCGGGTAATAGAAGTGTTTATGGGATGATTGGAGGGTCTTTCATCTCCCCCTGGTGTCTCTGGACAGAAAACCATGTTTGCAACTTGACTGCCACCGGTGCGGAGAAAGCAATACACACTAATGAAATCACGAAGAAGAAGCTAACATGCTAACGGGCAAAGCTAACTGCGGGCTAACGTCACTTTAAACAGTATTTACAGCAAAGTTTGAGTGAAAAAAAATATTTCCATTGTATAATTGGATGCACTGTAACCCTCTCTCCCTTCGCCTTTCCTGTTGGCGTAGTATTTACTCTCCAAGACAATTAATAAGTAAAAAAATCGTAACTTTCTACTACACCTGCAGTTGCGCTTATGGCCTCTAGGGGGAAGAGTTACTTAGTACTGCTTTAAAGCTGCATTATGTAACTTTTATGTGGAAAGAGTTGATATTTGTAGATATTTGACCTTGTATTTGACAGTGGCTCTGTTTTCTTGTGTCATGTGAACTTTACTGTAGTGCTGTAGTACGCAGGTTCTGGTTCAGACCTGATGTCGTGTTCTGGTACATGTGAGAGCGTGTCATCTAAGAGGATGTAATGTTTGGTTCTTTCTCTTTGTTAATGTCCTTGTGTCTTACTTAAAAGTGCATTGTTCATATTTTAGATTTAATCTAAATGAGTTCTGTTCTTGGGAGGACTCTGTTTACACGGTTTGTTTGTAGTTTGTGGAGTTCTGGTCCAAGCTTAGGGCGGATTTTGTTTCAGTGTAAGGTTTGTTAATGTCCTTGTGTCTTAAAGCTGCATTATGTAACTTTCATGTGGAAAAAGAGTTTATATTTGTGTGTATTTGACCTTGACCCTGAAGTGCAGTGCTCTGGGTGGCCATTGTGTGTATTGCAGGTCATTCTGTTTTATTGTGTGATGTTTGGATAGATGCTGTGAGAGCGTGTGTTAAGAACAGGAGCGTTGGCATGGCTGAAGGTTCAGCCTCAGTATGGTGCTCATTCAGACCTGATGTAGTGTTTATTGTTGTGACAGCACATCTGTGTGATAGAGAGCGGCCATTTTGTCTCAGATGTTTTGGTTCATGATTTCTCATCTTTCATGTTGTGGAACAGTTTCATTGTGTCGCGTATTCATGTTTGTTTTGGTGCAGACTTGGTTTGGTTCTTGGTCTTGTTGATTTGATTTATTTGTTTTCATTTTAAGCTAATTTTAACTTGATAGATTCCTCTAAGATTTAATCTAAATGAGTTCTGTTCCTGGTGGAACTGTCTACATGTTTTGTATAGAGTTTGCATTCTGGTCCAAGCTTGGTGCGGATGTTTCAGTTTAAGGTTTGTTTCTCGTTCTGTTTGTTAATGTCCTTGTGTCTCACTTAAAGCTGCATTATGCAACTTTTATGTGGAGAAAATAGTTGATATTTGTGGGTATTTGACCTTGTGTTTGACAGCGGCTGTTTTCTTGATTCATGTGAACTTTACTGTAGTGTTCTGGTCTGGCTTAGGGTTCAGCCTCAGAGTGGTACTGTTTCAGACCTGATGCAGGGTTTGTATTTGTGACATGTCTGTGGTAGGAGGAGGGATGCTGCTGCCCTGTGTTTAAAGGCCCTATGTGACTTTGTTGATTGCAAACACAGAAAAGGAAATCACTAAATTAAAATGTTGTTTGTGGGCCAAACTCATTCCTAACTTTCGGAACATATTTGTAGCATCCAAAATTGTCAGTTTAAAGCCAATATATTAGACCTGTTGGTTCTTTCTTGTTGTGGAGCAGTGGCATGTTTTAATGTAGTGATGATAACACTGTTGGTGCAGACTTGGTGTGGCTCTGTGTCTTGTGTACGTCTTTTTTGTTTATTGCCTTATACCTGATGGGTCCCACTAATGATGAATTCTACAGTTCAGATGAATTCTACAGTTTAGATCATTTGACTGTTTTGAGTTAATAGTTTTTAGTTGCTTATGTTATGTGGAATGTTTTGATGAAACGGGCCGTAAATGACTGTCTTCTTGGTACAACTGAGATAGTGGCTTAGTACTGCTTGGGATAAGGTCTTTCTTTTGTTACTCTTTGGTGAAAATTTGGGAAGTGGAGCGTTTTCTGTTGTCAGATTTGGAAATGTATTGTCTGTGTCTGGCAGGTTGACTAAATCTCACTTTAGGCTATATTTGGTGTTAAACTAGATACATCTAGGATCATGTGGTTTTGGTTTTGCTGGTTCTGGCTTGGTCCATGTCTGGTCCTGTCTGTGAGGACACTGAGGACAGAAGTTGTTTCACATTAAACCTGAATTAAATCTTTAGCTGTTGACAGTGTGGACTGAGTCATACCAGTCCATGCTGTGGTCGTCTCTGCCTCAGTCCATTGATGCCAGAATGAGGTCAGTACCTTCTACAGCACCATCACAAGACTGAGGCTAGGATGATATGAAGTGTGGTTTCTCTATGCGTATGACTTTAGTTTAAGACATGGCTACTTCGGTTTGATTGTTTGACCATTGTGTTGTTTACTCATTCCACTTTTGTATTTCAGATGCCGCGCGGCAAGGGGTCCAGGCGATCCCTTGCGGCCAAGAGGAGGAGGGAGAAGCAGCTCGCGGGGCAGTGCGCTGTTCCTGAGGAGGAGCTCGCGGGGCAGTCTTCTGTTCCCGTCGAGCTGCTCCCGGGGCAGTGCGCTGTACCTGACGAGCTGCTTGCGGGGCAGTCCGCTCTTCCCGAGGAGGAGCTCGCGGGGCAGTCCCCTGTTCCCGTCGAGCTGCTCCTGGGGGAGTCGTCTGGTCCCGTCGAGCTGCTCCCGGGGCAGTCGGCTGTTCACGAGGAGGAGCTCGCGGGGCAGTCCGCTGTTCCCGTCGAGCTGCTCCCGGGGCAGTCGGCTGTTCCTGAGGAGGAGCTCGATCCCTCTCCTCTTTGGCCCCCCATCGAGGAACGTAAGTGGATTTCAGAATACTTCCACCTCCTTTTTAATTCTGTTTGATATTACAATGATTTCTCTTGTCTTTGAAGCCCGTGGACCCGGCTACCGACACCGTCCCCAGGTTTGGCCCACTGGAGTGTCCGGGAAGCAGCACCGGCTGGTGCTCCCGCAGGAGTCTCCCGACAAGAAGGCAAGTTCACGAGTTTGAGAAGGAAATAAATGTGTGACTTTTGATGTGCTGACAATCACTAAATACAGATTGTTTCTTTTTTGGTCTTAGTTCATTCTGCTTGTCGGGAACTCCCATCTGCGAGCCATCGTGGACCAGCACGTGCCGATGCAGGAGGGGCACTATTCCTTCGGCTTCAGCGCGACGCCTGGTGGTGGACCCTCGCACATCCACAGGGAGCTGGCTGGGACCACCCTGCCCCGAGGTGGGTACAGTTGTACTAGCAACATTTTAGCCTTTTAAAAAAAAAAAATTTTTTTTTTTTTTTTTTTTTTTTTTTTTTACATTTTTGAAATGTCTCATATAGTTCAGCACGTTTGACCTCTGACCCTTCTCTTGTTGTCAGAGCCAGCTCTTGTCGTTCTGATGGCACCCTGCAACGGACTGTCGACGTGCCGGACGTTGGACCAGGCTGCGAGGGAGTTCGGCCAGCTCCTGGCCTACGTCTGTGGACGCTGGCCCAAGGTGTGTACTTCACTTCTATGAGGTCTGAGTACTTCATTATTGTATTTAACTTGTCTAAATTGTAATTTTGTGTTCGTAGGTGTGTGTCGTGGATTTTCCACCTCGGCTTAGCGCTGGGGTGGAGATTCAGACCCTCCTTCGGCAGGCGTACCACCGCATCGCTGTCAGCATGGGTATGTATAAAAAATGCAACTGTCATCACTATTTTCCTTAGAGTGGCGCATACTTTAACATGTTCTTTTTGTTGCTAACATCTGTTTTAGGGATCCGCTACTTCCGTGTAGCACACAAGTTTCCCCGGAGCAAAGGGCATCTGTGGGCCAGGGATGGTGTAAGTACAGTCTCTCTCTTTAAAGTTGACCATTTTAGTGACTGTTGTTTTATTTAACGTGGGTGAATGATGTGTTTCAGACTCACCTGAGCGACGACTTTGGCATGCCCATCCTCGTCCAGCTGCTGTGGCAGGCGTGCTACATGCAGCTGGAGCTGGATGACGCTGCCGCTGTTGCGCCGGTGTCTCCTCCCCCGCCCCGCCCGGCCACCAGGAGGGTTTCCCCAAGAGTGGAGGTGCCCGAGCCGCCGCCCGTGCCACCTCCACCCCCTCCTGAGTGGACCGAGGTTCGACGGGGCAGCAAGGTGAGATACTGTTCCTGTTTTGTTAAAGCATTGTTAACTGAAGTTGCATTATACTGACTGCTTTGTGTTTATCTCTGTCACTCAGCCTGGGGTCTCCCCCGTGAGCCCCAAGGGACTGCTGCAGGCGCAGGAGGTTAGTGTTCTACTCTATAAAGCTATGGTTAGATTGTGAGTGCTGTGACTAAACTGTCTGTTTCCTTTGTTTTGAGGTGGAGAACGTGTTCTCCTTTCCCCTGTCGCCTTGCCTCTTCAGCCCTGCCATGCTGGTGGAGATGGAGCGCTTCTCTCCATCTCACGGCGGCTGTGGCCAGGGCATCGGCTCCTTTCCTTCGGGAAAGAAGGTAAGTATCAGATCTTGTGTGAAATGTTGTTGTTTAATCATGATTTCTGAGCTGGTGAAATAACGTGTCTTTTTTTTGCAGACGTCTCGGACGAGGCGTCGCAAGCGTGCTGCCCCAAAGAGACGCCAGCCCACGCGGCAGGTAGGTGTTTTTAAGGCTGTGCTCTTTATACGTTCTAAAGAAATTAATGCATATTTGTTATTTTGTTTATTGTAGGCGCGGGCAGCACAAGAGGTTGTGGCGGTGAGACCCAGCTCATCTGCCAGCTCCGTGTCTACTATGGAGGAGGACCAGGTCAGTGTCGTTTAAAGTGGCTGAATAAGTTTATACATTGTAACTTCTTTGATTATTAACAAATGTTGTCCTCTAGGTGGCGGCAGCTGTCGTGGAGGTGACACCAGGAACGTCACCTACCAGCGTGGTCATCCTGGACGGCTTCCTGGAGGAGGAGGTGTGTGTACTTTTTATTAATTGACACTCTATGATCTGTCATGAAGTAGTATCTAACACGTTATTCTTTTTGCAGCTGGAGTTCGTGGATGTGGGGGTGATTCCAGGAGCATCACTCACCAGTTCCCCCGACGCCCCAGTGGTCTTCGTGGACCAGGTGAGATGATGATTTTTATGTATCATTTTCAAAAGCAGCTACACTGAACAGAGTGAGATCCGCTTTAGTTTGAGAGATGTCTAATGGTTATGTGTTTTCTTTGTGACTTGTAGATGAAGAGGACCAGCCCCCTTTCAGCCAGTCAGCCTTCTCCACGCCGCAGCATTCCACCAGCTGTCCACGGGGAGAGCGCTTCTGACGCCAGGGACCCAGATAAGTCTTGCATTTGTTGTGCACAGTCTGACATGGATGTTAGTGATAGTGAAAGCCTTATCACGTTTGGTAGTAGCGATGTAGAGATGGAGGTTGATAGTCCTGTTGTAGCGTGTGTTGATATAGTTATGGAGGATAGCGTTCCCGTTGGTATTCCGAGTTGCGTTAGGGGTAGTTTTCATCAGGCTGATGACAGGTTCCCGTATGGAGGGGCTCAGTGTGCAGCCATAGCTCTGGTGGCATTAGCTAGGCACACTGTGTCCAGTGTGTTTACATGGCAGCAAAAGGATTTAGACAAGACTTTAGTGATTGGTGATGCTGTTTACACAGAGCTTATGGATAACGACCTGACTCATGGGCACGAGCTCTTACTAGCTTCTGACTTGCCCAAAGAGTCAGTTATTGATGGTCAACCGTTTGAGTTTGAGTTCAGTCAGCCGGTCGCTGGGGCTGCAAATGTACTAGAGAGTGAGCTTATTGTTTCCGGTACCTGTGTGACCTTAGATGGTGGTTTAAGAGAGATGTTGGCACACTATGATGCATGTCTACTGACGATGTGTGGCAACACTTGTGCAGTCATTAAAGACAGCGGTAGATACGCGGTGGTGGACTCACACAGTCGTAGTGCGACTGGGATGGTTGACCCTGATGGTAAAAGCGTTGTACTTTACTTTAGCAGCCTGGATGATTTATATGCTCATTTTTGCGCGTTAGCTGACTGTTATGAAGTTGACTATAAGTTGTTTGAGATTACAGGCGTTGTTGTCGTGGTTGTTGGTTTGAAGTGTGAAGCGTCTGAGGTCATTTTGCCTCAGAAGCCTGACACTTCTGACCAAAGGCCAAAGCGCAAAAGGTCAGTTAAAGCTAAGTCGTCTGTTCCCAAATGCACACTCACAAGTAAGAGGGTGAAACGTGAACGTGATGATTTGGATGTTGTGTGTGCTGATGTAGTTATGGAGGATAGTGTTCTAGTTGATAGTCCTGTTGTAGCGTGTTCTGATATAGTTATGGAGGATAGCGTTCCCGTTGATATTCCGAGTTGTGTTAGGGGTAGTTTTCATCAGGCTGATAGCAGGTTCCCGTATGGAGGGGTGCAGTGTGCAGCCATAGCTCTGGTGGCATTAGCTAGGCACACTGTGTCCAGTGTGTTTACATGGCAGCAAAAGGATTTAGACAGGACTTTAGAGATTGGTGATGCTATTTACACAGAGCTTAGGGGTAACGACCTGACTAATGGGAATGATAACTTACTACCTTCTGACTTGCCCAAAGAGTCAGTTATTGATGGTCAACCGTTTGAGTTTGAGTTCAGTCGGCCGGTTGCTGGGGCTGCAAATGTAGTGGAGCATGAGCTTATTGTTTCCGGTACCTGTGTGACCTTAGATGGTGGTTTAGCGGAGATGTTGGCACACTATGATGCATGTCTACTGACGATGTGTGGCAACACTTGTGCAGTCATTAAAGACAGCGGTAGATACGCGGTGGTGGACTCACACAGTCGTAGTGCGACTGGGATGGTTGACCCTGATGGTAAAAGTGTTGTTGTTTACTTTAGCAGCCTGGATGAAGTGTATGCTCATTTTTGCGCGTTAGCTGAGTGTTATGGACTTGAGTATAAGTTGTTTGAGATCACGGGTGTTGTTGTCGTGGTGGTTGGTTTGAAGTGTGAAGCGTCTGAGGTCATTTCCCCTCCGAAGCTTGACACTTCTGACCAAAAGCCGAAGCGTAAAAGCTCAGTTAAAGCAAAGTCGTCTGTTCCCAAACACACACACACACCTAAAAAGACAAAGCTTGATCGTGAATGTGATGTTGATTGGGATGTTGTTTGTACCGGTGCCACAGATGATGCTCTTGATTTTATTCCTCTTCAGGAGAATGTTTGTAGGGCACTGTGTAAGAACCTAAACATTGACTATGAGAGACTCGCTGTAGCAGAACCAGAAACAATAGATCCTTTGAGATCGTTAAAGTTAGATGTGCCGTGTACAAATGATAAAATCGTTGCCGACGGTAACTGTTTCTTTCGCTCGATCTCGCAGGCTGTTAGTGGCACACAGAAACATCATAGGAAACTTAGACTTGCGGTCGTTAAACATCTTAAAAGTAATGCATCAAAATACAATAGTCTTTTGCGCGATGGCTGCTCTTCTGTGGCCCAGTATATTAACGATAGTAATATGCATAGAGTTAACACGTGGGCCACTGAGATAGAGATCCAAGCAACAGCAGATCTTTTATGTGTAGATATATATACGTTTTTGAGTGGACGTTGGCTTAAATATGGTTGTACTACCAGGCCTTTGTCAACCAGCGGCATCTACCTCGAAAATATTAACAATATTCATTATGAAAATGTAACTTGCGTTAAAAACCCTGTGACCCATAGTTGTTACGGAAGCTGCCAAATTAATAGTTCTATTCTTATGGGTTACAACACTAGGTCTAGACAGGTAGATGCCCAATCAGTGGTTAGTCCAAACACTGAAACGAATGTACAACACACTAAATTATCCAAGTACATTCAAAACAAAAAGCATACACATTTAAAAAGCAAATATGCCACAATTAAAGATAGACTGCGTGAAACATTGAGAAGTAGATATAGGGAAAATGTAGATTATAGACAGGGAAAGAAAGCCGCAAATAGAGCTGCAGTCAACCTTAAATATAGAGACGATGTAGGTTATAGACAGGGAAAGAAGGCTGCAGACAAAGTTAAATATAGAGACGATGTAGATTATAGACAGGGAAAGAAGGCTGCAGACAAAGTTAAATATAGAGACGATGTAGATTATAGACAGGGAAAGAAGGCTGCAGACAAAGTTAAATATAGAGAAGATGTAGATTATAGACAGGGAAAGAAGGCTGCAGAGAAAGTTAAATATAGAGAAGATGTAGATTATAGACAGGGAAAGAAGGCTGCAGACAAAGTTAAATATAGGGAAGATGTAGATTTTAGAGAGGGAAAGAAGGCTGCAGACAAATTTAAATATAGAGAAAATTTAGATTATAGGCAGGCAAAGAAGGCTGCAGTCAATCGTAAATATAGAGACAATGTAGATTATAGAGAACAAAAAAAGTCTGCAAGCAGTGCTGCAGTCAATCTTAAATATAGAGAGAATGTATTTTATAAAGAGGAAAAGAAGGCTGCAGTCAATCTTAAATATAGCGACAATGTAGATTATAGAGAGAAAAGGAAAGTGGCAATCAAGGCAGCAAATAAAGATAAATATTGTGCTAATACAGAGTATAGACAAACGAAAAAGGCAGCTAGCATTAAAAAGTATGAAGATAACTTAAAGCACAAACACGATGTCAGGGCCGCCAGTAAACAGAAGTACAAAGATAGTCCCAAACATAGGCAGAAAGTAAAAACCTATAGCAAAGTGAAATACCACAAAGATGAGCAATACAAAGCTCAAACTCGTGTTGCTTACAGAAATCGTAAAAGGCAAATTAAGCGACAATTGGCTGATAATTTTGATTTGGTTAAGGAACGCTTTTGGCGGGAAGTTGAACACGGTCCTGAACACATTTGTTGCGTGTGCTTTAAATTATTATTTATCAACCAGGTCTTACCTTGTAGAAAGGATGATTTTATGGTTGATCCTAAATGTGCTGCTGTTGCTGAGGCCTGTATCTCAGATGCCTATTTACATACGTGTAGTAAGAGTTGTCCGTCACCGTGTCCGCTGTCTGATTGTAGAGGGAGTTTGTGGATCTGCTACACTTGTAACTCTAAACTCAAAAAGGGTCAAATGCCGGCTGAATGCTCAATAAACAATTTACAGTTAGATGACATTCCTCCTGAACTCGCGTGTTTGAACACTGTCGAACAGCATTTAGTGGCGCTCAATATAGTGTTTATGCAGATGTATGCTCTGCCAAAAGGGGGTCAAGGGGGGACTCATGGTCCGGCCACCTGTGTGCCGTCCAATATTATTGATACCACTAAGCTGTTACCGCGTCGTAGCATGGACGGATGGTTATTACCTGTGAAATTAAAGCGTAAACTTACTTACAAAGGCCATTATGAATATCAATACGTCGACACGGGTCGGATAAAGAGCGCGATAGCCTTTCTTAAAGCGAACAACCAGCATTATTTAGACATAGAGTTTGATGAAGAGTGGGTTAATGAGTTCGTGAGGCAGGAAGAGGAAGCTATGGAACAGGCGGGTCAGGGACAGGCGGGTCAGGGAAAGGCGGGTCAGGGACAGGCGGGTCAGGGACAGGCGGGTCAGGGACAGGCGACGCAGGGACAGGCGACGCAGGGACAGGCGACGCAGGGACAGGCGACGCAGGGACAGGCGACGCAGGGACAGGCGACGCAGGGACAGGCGACGCAGGGACAGGCGACGCAGGGACAGGCGACGCAGGGACAGGCGACGCAGGGACAGGCGACGCAGGGACAGGCGACGCAGGGACAGGCGACGCAGGGACAGGCATCGCAGGGACGGGCAACGCAGGGACAGATGGGGGCTGCACAGGGACAGGAAGCACAGGGACAGGCAACGCAGGGGCAGATGGGGACTGCACAGGGACAGGAAGCACAGGGACAGGCGGTGCAGGGACAGGCAACGCAGGGGCAGATGGGGGCTGCACAGGGACAGGAAGCACAGGGACAGGCGGTGCAGGGACAGGCAACGCAGGGGCAGATGGGGGCTGCACAGGGACAGGAAGCACAGGGGACGAAGGGGCGACCGACGAAGGGGCGACCGACGAAGGGGCGACCGACGAAGGGGCGCGCTGCGAAGGGACGCGTAGCAAAGGGACGCGCAGCAAAGGGACAGGCAGGACAGGCGAAGGGACAGGGGGGAGAGGGACAGGAAGCACAGGGACAGGAAGGAGAGGGACAGGCAGCACAGGGACAGGCAGCACAGGGAGAGGATGAAGATTTAGATGATGAGCATCTCCATGACCGTCAGCGTCATTGTATGTTTCAGGACACCTTCTTTATGCCTGCAGATATGGCTCAGGAGGCTCTTGACCACTACTTCCAGGGTGTACTGAATTTGGCTCCGGCAGAGGGGAACAGTCCAGTGAGTTTGCTCACTGATAAGGAAAATGAGGCAAAATGCTTCCCAAAAGAGTTCCCCTTTGGGCGTAATACGTTTCACACCCGTAGGCCTGTTCGTATTACTTTGTGCCGGTATTTCATTAACAGACTATTGCACGCGGACGGTCGTTTCGCGCGTAATCTTAAATTTCTATTCATGGCTCTGTACATGTTGGAAGTAGAGCAGGTCGTATCGAAGGTCTCCATAGCTTTGCGAAAGGGACACGCGTGTCAGGGTTCGGGTAATGCTGCTGCAGATGAAGAATCTTTGGAAAATCTATTACAGTTTGATAGCGGTTATCGTTTTTTAAAGCCTATTAGAGGCACGCCCCCATACTGGCAAGCCACACTGAAAGACTTAATCGCGATGGTGCGCCAGCTGGGTATTCCAACATGGTTTTGTTCATTTAGTTCGGCAGATATGCGTTGGCCAGAAGTCCTCGAGGCCCTGTTAAAAATAGAAGGGAGTACCAGGAGTGTAGAGGACTTAAATTGGGCAGACAGATGTGATCTTTTGCGTCGCCACCCCACAACTGTCGCCCGTATGTTTGATCAGCGGTGGCATAGATTTCAAAATACCGTCCTGAAGTCCCCGGCTCACCCGATAGGCGAAATTATAGATTCCTTTTATCGTGTAGAGTTTCAGCAGCGCGGAAGCCCTCACGTCCACTGTTTATATTGGGTTAGAGACGCCCCCAAGCTAGGAGTTAATTCAGACGAGGAGGTAATTGACTTTATTGACAAGTACATTAGTTGTGAATTACCCTCTGATCCAAAATTATTGGAAAAAGTTACTTCAGTGCAGCAGCATTCAAAGCGTCACTCAAAAACGTGTAAAAAGGGAAAAAAGAAGTGTCGCTTTAATTTCCCACGTCCTCCGTCCATGCGCACGTTTATTAAAAAAGTAGACCCGGAGAGCGAACCGATTATGCCTAAAGAGGAAGCTGTGGCGTTTATGACTGCACTTAAAGATGCTATTGTAGATGAGAATGTTCCCATTGATAGTGTGGAGTCATTGTTTGCAGCTGCCGGTTTAACACAGGACTCGTTTGAAATGGTGTACCAGGCTTTAGGCGGTCACACTCATGTAGTTTTAAAGCGGGGGATTAAGGAAGTTTGGATTAATAATTATAACGCGAAATTGTTGGATGCTTGGGATGCGAATATGGATATTCAGTTTGTTGTAGATGCGTGGGCGTGTATAGTTTATATAATTTCATATATTTCTAAGGCAGAGAGGGAGATGGGTTTGCTCTTGGGCGCTGCCCAAAAAGAAGCTTCCAAAGATAATGTTAGTGCAAAAGAGGCATTGAAAAAGTTAGGACGCGTTTATTTGCATAATCGGGATGTCTCTGCGCAGGAAGCTGTTTATCGCGTTACAAACATGCACCTTAAGGAATTCTCACGTAAAGTAGAATTCATTCCGACGGGAAACAACATTGTTAGATTGAGCAAACCTATCAGTCAGTTAGATGGTGATTCGGCTGCGGACGATATTTGGATGACCAACATTATAGATCGCTTTATGAGTAGGCCAAACGATAGTACTTTTAATGATATGTGTATTGCTTCTTTTGTATCTGAATACCGTGTACTTAGTCAAACAGATACATGTCAAAAGGCTATTCCTTTACTAAATTCTTTAGGTGCTGTCGCTAAACGGCAGAACACCAAGCCTGCAATTGTTAGGTATGCACGGTTTTCAGAGACAAAAGATTCAGAGTTATTCCATCTTAGCATCCTTCAATTGTTTTTACCATATCGCGATGAAGCCGACCTTAAGCCGGCTCCATACGAAACATATAAGGACTTTTATGAAAATGGGGAAGTGCGCTATAGTGACGGGTCGGTGCATTCGGTGAAGGCGATAGTTGATGCGAATAGGTGTCGTTTTGAAGTGGAGGCTGAGGATCTGGATGAGATCCAAGAGGCTATGAACTCTGAAGAGCTTTTGGAAGAGGCATGGGCCGATCTCTGCCCAGAGCTGGAAGTTGAAAGGTTGGAGTCGAAGGAGGAGTTTAGGGAGATGTTGCAGGAGGTCCTCTCTGAGCATGAGCAAGAGCCCATCCCTGACTTAGCTGTAAGGAACGAGGACATTTGTCATTTGGAGAGGACAAATGTTATGAGTCGTCCAGAGGGTCTTGCACTTTTGCGAAGCCTGAATGAGCAACAGCTGTCAATTTTTTACAAAATACGGCAATGGTGCTTAGATAAGGTTGCCGGTAACAACCCTGAGCCATTGCACGTATTTATATCAGGTGGAGCTGGCACCGGGAAGAGTCACCTGATTAGGGCTATTCAGTACGAAGCGTCGCGGTTATTGGCTCCTATTTGTCATAGTCCGGATAACATTAGCGTTTTATTAATGGCTCCGACCGGGATAGCAGCGTATAACTTAGAGGCGGCGACAATCCATACAACGTTTTCTATCCCTGCGAATCCTCCAGCAAAGTATGGTAAGCTTGGAGAGGAAAAGTTAAGTACACTGCGCGCTAGATACATCGATGTTGAAATTGTTGTAATCGACGAAATATCGATGGTTGACAAAAGGGTTTTTGAGTGGATTGACGGTCGTTTGGGTCAAATTAAACAGACGGATGAGGAGATAAAATTTGGAAACGTTTGCGTTATTGCAGTTGGGGATTTTTATCAGTTAGCTCCTGTTGGGGGGGAGGTTTTGTATAAAGAAAATGTAGGCGTTGATTTTTTCAACGATTTGTTTAAAGTAGCGGAATTAAAAACTGTTGTTAGACAACAAGATAGTACTTTCGCGGACCTCTTAAACCGGCTAAGAGTGCGTACGAGAGGGACACCCATGCTCCAAAGCGACATAGATATATTGAAGCGTCGTGAAACAGGCGAAGAGCCCGACGTATTGCATATTTTCGCGAGGAGGGTTCATGTTGGGGAATATAACTTAAGAAAGCTTAGTAGCGTTTGTTCAGAGGTGATGACCATAGAGGCGCGGGATTTTGGGATTGATAAGGGCTCCGGTAAAATTAAGGAACTCCATGGTCATCTGTGTTTCCATAAGTCCAAAAAAATGAAACCTAGTTTGGCGGAGGCACTGCATATCGGCGTCAATGCACGCGTTATGCTTTGTAAAAACATAGATCTTTCTGACGGTCTAGTAAATGGGGTATGTGGCATTGTAACCTATATAGTCGAAGATCCCCAGAACAAGAAGTTTCCTTTAGCTATTTACGTGAAATTTGATGACGATAGAGTGGGCGCGAAGACAAGGAAACAGACCCGTACCCCTGCAGACCTGACTGGTTCTACCCGCATAGGACCAGCTGAAGAACAGGTGAATAAACGCACCGAGAGGCGTAGACAGTTTCCGCTTAAACTCGCGTGGGCCTGTACAGTACACAAAGTACAAGGGGTAACTGTAGATGAAGCTGTGGTGTCCCTGAAGAAAATATTTACCGCGGGTCAGGCGTATGTGGCCTTAAGTCGCGTCCGGAGTTTAGAGGGTCTTGTAATTCAAGACTTTTCGGAAAAGGCCATTTACTGCAAGGACAACATTAGAGCCGCGTTAGAGAACCTGCCTCCCTTCGTGGCCGACAGTTTGCCCTGGCACAGACAAGAGGCACATGTTTTGACAGTGTTTTTTATGAATGTACAGGGATTAGCCCGACATGTGTCTGACTTAGCTTCACGCACACAGCTTTTGCAGCCTAACTGTATCGCTGTGGTAGAGACATGGTTATCTGTAGACTCATCTTTTGATGGTTGTCAAATTGAAGGTTATACCTTCCATAGTCGTCCCCGTAGTATCTCCTACCAGCGCAGTAACCACACAGCGTTGGTTAGTTTACGTGGCCAACAGTACGGTGGAGTTGGCATGTACTGTGAGGAGAACCGTAACTATGAAATCACAGTACGAGATTTCGATTTGGAGTGTTTAGTGAACTATTTTGCAGAGCATCAAATCATCATAGCAGTAATTTACCGGCCACCGTCTTATCCCATGTCTCTATTCAAATATAACTTTGACAGGTTATTGAATTGGCTGAGTTCACATTGTGCCACTGTGGCTGTGATGGGAGATTTTAATGACGACGTATTGAAATCTACAAGTCTCTGCAATTTTATGGTAGAAAGAGGTTATGTTCAATACGTCACATCTCCCACAACTGAGAGAGGGACATTAATCGATCATTTCTATCTAAAGTCAAGTGAGTACGACATTGACTGTTCAGTCGTGCCAACATACTTTAGCGACCATGAAGGGATCGTCTGTTCTTTTAGGGGGAAGTGCGTTGAAATGCCGCGTTTAGATTAGATTTACTTTATAGTTAAAATGGACAGCTGTTGTTTATTGTGTCGGCTCATCACATTGCTCCTTACATATGACTTGTCTTGTGTCTCTTATAACTATGTCTTCCCATGCCCTTTCATCATGCCCTAAGCAGTTCATTCCTCTCTTTTGATTATTGAGCATTCAGTGTTTGACTCTTTGTCAAAATTGTACATAACATTTTAATAATTGGCAGTAATCATGTATTTTGACTTTTGTGTGTGTTTGTCTTTGGAAACATTTCGAGTGTTGTATATATTTATGTGTTGGTTTGTTTTGATGATAGGCTTTAGATGTTGGATCATGGAAATTCAGTGATGGAGTATTTTGAGATATTTATTTGCAGAGGTTTTCTCTTTGCTGACAGGTTTTTTGTGAATCATACATTACAATATTGGTCTTCCTCCTCTCGTCCTCTTAATTAGGTGAATGGCTGTGCTCAGTGTTGTAGTTTTCTAATGTCATTTTGTCAGACTGGGGAAACTTATCTGTGACCATGCAGTTAAAGTTTTCCCATTTTGTCTGACAAAAGTACATTATTAGACTACAAGCCTTTACACAGTGACATCATGTTAAGAGGGGGGTTTCTGAGGAAAACCAAAGTTGTAAAGCAGGTGAACAAACAAACCTGTCTGTGAAGAGACTGCTTAGCTTTGGATCATGTGTTTGCTGATTTAGGCGTTGTAGTTTTAGGGCTTTTGGTTGTAATTGCTGTTACCGTTTTAGCTTTGCCTTTATTGTGTGTTGTACCTTACAGTGATGCGTGCACACATACTGTAAGGTTTGTTGTCTCTGGTCTTGAACCATTCTGACTGGTTCAAAGGGTCCCTCGAATAATAAATTAATTATGTAATGTATATATGCATGCCAAATAATAATGTATGTATTGTATTTATATTGTATATTTTATGTACTGTTATGTATTTTATAATGTATTATTAATGTAAATCATGTATTCAATTGTAATGACACTAATAATGTAAATAAATTTTCCTCTCCTTGAACCACCACCTTATCGTGGTGGAGAGGTTTGAGCGCCTGAAGGATCCTAGGAGCTATGTTGTGAGGGGCTTTATGCCTCTGAAGGGACTCCCAGGGCAAACAGGTTCTAGGTGACAGGCCAGACCAAGAGTGGTTCAGATTATATTAAATTAAACTACAATGAAGTTTTCACTGATTTATCCTCATTTTTTTTATTTTTTTTTTATGATGTAAATGGGTTTGAATGTATTCACAAGGTTTTTAAAAAGTAGTTATTTTGTAAAAATGTGACAGAAATTGAAAATGTTTTGTGTTTGTATTTTAAGCGACGGTTGTTAATGTTTGAATCATGTGTATAAATGTTTTGTCAATGTCAATTTAAAGAAGTATTCAACTCAATAAATGTTTTGTTACACTTGTTATTGATTTTGCTTACATTCAAGGCTTAGTCATTTTTCTGGTGTAGAAATTTTATGACAAATTACAAAGGCAGCAGATGAAAGAATTCAGACATATAGAGCAGGTTTAGTGTTTCAGATACATGACACATGTTTATCTTAAATGGTCAAATACTGTCAGGTCTTTTAGAATGTTTCCTGCCATTTTAGCTGCAACTTTTGAACACAAAGAAAACAGAGGTCATAATTGATTTTGGGAGAGAACGAGAAAACGCCTCACAGTGGTCTGTGGACTGATGGGGTGGAGGTGGAGAGGGTCTCAGACTTCATGTCAGGTCCTCACTGATCTGCACACCCAAAAACCTGGAGTGTAAACACCTGCATTATTAAAGTCCCTATACCTGATATTTTTATTTCAAATAATCGTCACTTTACACAACTTGCAGGGTCCCTTTTCAGGATCACTTTCGCCTATCATTTTACCATAGAAAGCATACTACATACATACTGCTGCACAGCATGGTGCGCGAGCTGCTGCTGAGAAGGGCCTGCAGTGTGTGATAAGAACAGCAGACAGGATCTTGGGCTCCTGTCTGCCAAACCTGGATGACATCTACGCCACTCGACTGCTCACACGTGCAGTCAACATACTGCAGGATCCCACTCACCCAGGAAACTGCCTCTTCTCCACTCTCTCCTCAGGCAGACTCCAAAATCCCAGGGCACACACAAATAGGCTGCAGAACAGGTTTACCCACGATCAGTGGAAACATAGCGCAAAGTGCAATAACAGTTGTGTTTGTAATCCTTTCTCAACTCAAGGTGTACTTTTAAAATAAACTCATGTTTATGATTATTTCTTATGGTATTGAGATGAACGGGGTAGAGACTGAGTGCACTTTAGTGAGCTCCATCAGTGTTCTGGTCTATGGTTTCATTGTATAAAGATCTGTCTTATCTTTTCTACTTCTAAAAAAAAAAATTGCATCATTAGGTTGTGTTCTCATGATGTCACAAAAACAGCCTACAATTTAAAATCAAGTTGGCACAGTTACAAATTTTATTGTGGTAACCATGATTACTATTGGTTTATGGCTGGACCTATCCATATGAAACAAAACTTGTCCCAAGGTCCAGCGTCTTCTCTCTCAGCACATGAACTAGCGTCACATGACTTTCTCATTTTGGCTAAAATCTGTCACAATGCTCAGGATTTTCTGTCAACATGTATGAAATTAGGTCAGTGTATTTTCCAATAAATGTTCAAAGATTATTGGAAAAAAAAAAAAAAAAAGAGCTCAATATGACTGAGTGGCACTATCCAGCAATAACAATATGTTTGGTCACTGTTTGAGACGATGAGATTACGCATGAATGGGGGACTGATTTTGAGCTCATTTGGTTAAAGGCCCTAGGAGGAGTTCGTTAAAATGCGATGTCAGCGAAAACGCTGACTCAGCATTTTCCAGACATCCTGTCAAAATGGCGGACTTCCGGTTTGTCGGGGCGCGGCCACAATCATATTTTTTGTTTGTCGTCACATGACGAATGTCTGTACCTAGTCCCGTCGCTCTCCGACAAAGTTGACGTTGACCCCGCCCCCATAGGTGCTATGTGTTTTTTCCATCTCCTTGTGAATAATGGTTCCAAACTCCAGAGGGCGCTAGCGCGCCCATAATCTTTTTTGCTTCACAAGCAGGATCGGACGACCCTAACGGGCCTCATTTCAATTACTACTGTCCACACGCTGCTGACAGAGGGCGCTAACGCGCCGTGATGGTGTATAATGTGAGATTTATATGTCAGCCCCATTTGAATAACATGGGGGTTCCCGGTCGTTCCCATGGCAAAACCGTACAAATTACGGTATGGGTCCAATTGGCTTTCTTGATCGGGATACGATCAACTATTTTTGTACCGAATTTCATCCATTTCCGAGAAACTAATTTTCTTCCCATAATGCATTTTTTCTTCTGCACCTGGAGGGGGCGCTATCGCGCCCAATATCACTTTTTCACATTTGTTGTGTCCAGGGGTGAAAGTTCAATAAAATGTATATTTCCGATTTTTTATCGGAGTTTGTTTATGCGAATGGGAGCAATTTTTGGCTTACGATGAATCGTAAAATTCTTCGCAAAGATTGCGGCTTCGCCGCAAACAAACCGTAAAACTTAGGTAAAAAATTTGGATAACTTTTGATGCCCCACATCTCGAGATGAGCTGGAGCGATTTTGAGCTCATTTGGTGAAACGCCCTAGGAGGAGTTCGTTAAAATGCGATGTCAGCGAAAACGCTGACTCAGCATTCTCCGGACTTCCTGTCAAAATGGCGGACTTCCAGTTTGTCAGGGGGCGTGGCCACAATAATATTTTTTGTTTGTCGTCACATGACGAATGTCTGTCCCGAATCTCGTCGCTCTATGACAAAGTTGACGTTGGCCCCGCCTCCAGAGACGCAATGTATTTTGATTCACCATGGCAACACCGTACAAAATACAATATGGGTCTCATTGGCTTTTTGGATCGGGACACCATCAGCTATTGTTGTACTGAATTTCATCCATTTCCCACAAACTAATTTTTTTCCCATAATGCATTTTTTCTTTTGCACCTGGAGGGGGCGCTGTCGCGCCCAATGTTACTTTTTCACATTTGTTGTGTCCAGGGGTGAAAGGTCAATAAAATGTATACTTCCGATTTTTAATCCGAGTTTGTTTGTGCGAATGGGAGCGATTTTTAGTTTTTGATGAATCGCAAAATACTTCGGAAAGATTGCGGCTTCGCCGCAGACAAACCGTAAAACATAGCCAAAAAATTTGGATAACTTTTGATGCCCCACATCTTGAGATGAACTGGAGCGCTTTTGAGCTCATTTGGTGAAACGCCCTAGGATGAGTTCGTTAAAATGCGATGTCAGCGAAAACGCTGACTCAGCATTCTCCGGACTTCCTGTCAAAATGGCGGACTTCCAGTTTGTCAGGGGGCGTGGCCACAATAATATTTTTTGTTTGTCGTCACATGACGAATGTCTGTCCCGAATCTCGTCGCTCTATGACAAAGTTGACGTTGGCCCCGCCTCCAGAGACGCAATGTATTTTGATTCACCATGGCAACACCGTACAAAATACAATATGGGTCTCATTGGCTTTTTGGATCGGGACGCCATCAACTATTGTTGTACTGAATTTCATCCATTTCCGACAAACTAATTTTTTTCCCATAATGCATTTTTTCTTTTGCACCTGGAGGGGGCGCTATCGCGCCCAATGTCACTTTTTCACATTTGTTGTGTCCAGGGGTGAAAGGTCAATAAAATGTATATTTCCGATTTTTAATCCGAGTTTGTTTGTGCGAATGGAAGCGATTTTTAGTTTTTGATGAATAGCAAAATACTTCGGAAAGATTGCGGCTTCGCCGCAAACAAACCGTAAAACTTAGCCAAAAAATTTGGATAACTTTTGATGCCCCACATCTCGAGATGAGGTGGAGCGATTTTGAGCTCATTTGGTCAAACGCCCTAGGAGGAGTTCGTTAAAATGCGATGTCAGCGAAAACGCTGACTCAGCATTCTCCGGACTTCCTGTCAAAATGGCGGACTTCCGGTTTGTCAGGGGGCGTGGCCACAATAATATTTTTTTTTTGTCGTCACATGACGAATATCTGTACCAAATCTCAACGCTCTACGACAAAGTTTACTTCGGCCCCTCCCCCATTGGCGTAATGTATTTTGACTTTTGTAGGTGGCGCTGTCGCGCCATTTTTTTTTTCCCCAATATGAAACACACATTTTAATTAATTTTTCGCCGGACCTGAATTTTGGGCAAAGTTTGGTGAGTTTTCGACAATGTTCAGGGGGTCAAATTCCTGCTCAAAGAGCAGAAGAAAGAAGAAGAAGAAGAAGAAGAAGAAAGAAGAAAGAATAATAATATTTCCGAGAAAAACAATATCGTCGCTTTCGCGACGATATCATATTATACATTTTTGGAAAGCTTTCAACGATCCGCACGCATCCGTGGGGGTCCTGGGTGGATGACGAGCGCTTCGCGCTCGTCATCCACTATATACCCCCATTCACACTATATACCCCCATTCATTTTAAAGCAATAATAAGTATAAAGGGCCCACACCTCCGGTGTGGGTTGTCACTGTTTTACATGGTGAGTTTACGGTTGACATGGGGACAGCGCTTCGCGCTGTTTTTGTGCGCTCCGCGCACTTAGGTTCAGTGCGCTGCGCGCACTGCGCTGTGATTGCGATTACAATAGGCCCTTGCGACGGCAGGCCGCTCGGGCCTAAAAATATTTGAAAATCCTAAATCTAATCAAAAAATGTGTTTTTTTATTTACTCTCATTCTAAAAAAAAGCAAAAAAACCAAACCCAGGTCATGTGTATCTGCTGTAGAGTCATGTTTGTCCCAGTTCCTCTGAGTCGTGGTGCAGCAGGACTGATGTGGACAGATGTTACAGAAGAAGCTCATGAGGTTCATTTCTTCAACAGTTTCTATAGTAACTATTTTCTCCAAAGTAAAAGTAGATCTACCACAGTCCTGCCCACATCTGTCATGGTCCACATCTGTCACTGTCCACATCTGTCATGGTCCACATCTGTCATGGTCCACCATGACCCACCACGACTCAGAGGAACCGGGACACACATGACCTACAGCAGATACAGATGTTTGGGTTTGTTTGTTAGTTTTAGAATGAGAGTAAATAAAACACCAAATGTTTTGATATTTTTCTTTTTGTAGTTGTAATAATAATTTTCCATATATTATGTTTTTACTACATGTTTGAGTTTCAGAATATGATGTGACTCTTACCTGCAGCAGAGTCTGAAGTTCTGTCTAAAGCAGAAGCTCCATGACTTCCTTCTTCACTTCTCAGTCTGTGCCTGAAGAGCAATGAGGCCTCAGCCTTTTTACTGCAAACAAAGAGCTCACTGTGTTTAGCCTCATGTTACTGTCACTCATGTCTGACCTAAAGTCTCACTCTGAAGAAAGTCACATTTACACTGAGAAGGTTGGAAGGCGCCCCCTGGTGTCACCTTGCATCCAAATGCCTGGTGTGTTTACTGTGTGTTTACTGTGTGTTTACTGTGTGTTTACTGTGTTTACTGTGTGTTTACTGTGTGTTTACTGTGTGTTTCCTGTGTGTTTACTGTGTGTTTCCTGTGTGTTTACTGTGTTTACTGTGTGTTTACTGTGTGTTTACTGTGTGTTTACTGTGTGTTTACTTCGTGTTTACTGCGTGTTTACTGTGTTTACTGTGTTTACTGTGTGTTTACTGTGTGTTTACTGTGTGTTTACTGTGTTTACTGTGTGTTTACTGTGTTTACTGTGTGTTTCCTGTGTGTTTACTGTGTGTTTCCTGTGTGTTTACTGTGTTTACTGTGTGTTTACAGTGTGTTTACTGTGTTTACTGTGTGTTTACTGTGTGTTTACTGTGTGTTTACTGTGTTTACTGTGTGTTTACTGTGTGTTTACTGTGTTTACTGTGTGTTTACTGTGTGTTTACTGTGTGTTTACTGTGTTTACTGTGTGTTTACTGTGTTTACTGTGTTTACTGTGTGTTTACTGTGTGTTTACTGTGTGTTTACTTCGTGTTTACTGCGTGTTTACTGTGTTTACTGTGTTTACTGTGTGTTTACTGTGTTTACTGTGTGTTTACAGTGTGTTTACTGTGTTTACTGTGTGTTTACAGTGTGTTTACTGTGTTTACTGTGTGTTTACTGTGTGTTTACTGTGTGTTTACTGTGTGTTTACTGTGTTTACTGTGTTTACTGTGTTTACTGTGTGTTTACTGTGTGTTTACTGTGTGTTTACTGTGTGTTTACTGTGTTTACTGTGTGTTTACTGTGTTTACTGTGTTTACTGTGTTTACTGTGTGTTTACTGTGTGTTTACTTCGTGTTTACTGTGTGTTTACTGTGTGTTTACTGTGTTTACTGTGTGTTTACTGTGTTTACTGTGTGTTTACTGTGTTTACTGTGTGTTTACTGTGTTTACTGTGTGTTTACTGTGTGTTTACTGTGTGTTTACTGTGTGTTTACTGTGTGTTTACTGTGTGTTTACTGTGTGTTTACTTCGTGTTTACTGCGTGTTTACTGTGTGTTTACTGTGTTTACTGCGTGTTTACTGTGTTTACTGTGTGTTTACTGTGTTTACTGTGTGTTTACTGTGTTTACTGTGTGTTTACTGTGTGTTTACTGTGTGTTTACTGTGTGTTTACTGTGTGTTTACTGTGTGTTTACTGTGTGTTTACTGTGTGTTTACTGTGTTTACTAAGTGTGTTTACTGTGTGTTTACTGTGTGTTTACTGTGTGTGTTTACTAAGTGTGTTTACTGTGTTTACTGTGTTTACTAAGTGTGTTTACTGTGTGTTTACTAAGTGTGTTTACTGTGTTTACTAAGTGTGTTTACTGTGTGTGTTTACTAAGTGTGTTTACTGTGTGTTTACTGTGTGTTTACTGTGTTTACTGTGTTTACTAAGTGTGTTTACTGTGTGTTTACTGTGTGTTTACTGTGTGTTTACTGTGTGTTTACTGTGTGTTTACTGTGTGTTTACTGTGTTTACTGTGTTTACTGTGTTTACTGTGTGTTTACTGTGTGTTTACTGTGTGTTTACTGTGTGTTTACTAAGTGTGTTTACTGTGTTTACTGTGTTCACTGTGTTTACTAAGTGTGTTTACTGTGTGTTTACTAAGTGTGTTTACTGTGTTTACTGTGTGTTTACTGTGTGTTTACTGTGTGTTTACTGTGTGTTTACTGTGTTTACTGTGTTTACTAAGTGTGTTTACTGTGTGTTTACTGTGTGTTTACTGTGTGTTTACTGTGTGTTTACTGTGTTTACTGTGTTTACTGTGTTTACTGTGTGTTTACTGTGTGTTTACTGTGTGTTTACTGTGTGTTTACTGTGTGTTTACTGTGTTTACTGTGTGTTTACTGTGTGTTTACTGTGTGTTTACTGTGTGTTTACTGTGTGTTTACTGTGTGTTTACTGTGTGTTTACTGTGTGTTTACTGTGTTTACTAAGTGTGTTTACTGTGTGTTTACTGTGTGTTTACTGTGTGTTTACTGTGTGTTTACTGTGTGTTTACTGTGTGTTTACTGTGTGTTTACTAAGTGTGTTTACTGTGTGTTTACTGTGTGTTTACTAAGTGTGTTTACTGTGTGTTTACTGTGTGTTTACTGTGTGTTTACTGTGTGTTTACTGTGTGTTTACTGTGTGTTTACTGTGTGTTTACTGTGTGTTTACTGTGTGTTTACTGTGTGTTTACTGTGTGTTTACTAAGTGTGTTTACTGTGTGTTTACTGTGTGTTTACTAAGTGTGTTTACTGTGTGTTTACTGTGTGTTTACTGTGTGTTTACTGTGTTTACTAAGTGTGTTTACTGTGTGTTTACTGTGTGTTTACTGTGTGTTTACTGTGTGTTTACTGTGTGTTTACTGTGTGTTTACTGTGTGTTTACTGTGTGTTTACTGTGTGTTTACTGTGTGTTTACTAAGTGTGTTTACTGTGTGTTTACTGTGTGTTTACTGTGTGTTTACTGTGTGTTTACTAAGTGTGTTTACTGTGTGTTTACTGTGTTTACTAAGTGTGTTTACTGTGTTTACTAAGTGTGTTTACTGTGTGTTTACTGTGTGTTTACTGTGTGTTTACTGTGTGTTTACTGTGTTTACTGTGTTTACTGTGTTTACTGTGTTTACTGTGTGTTTACTGTGTTTACTGTGTGTTTACTGTGTGTTTACTGTGTGTTTACTAAGTGTGTTTACTGTGTTTACTAAGTGTGTTTACTGTGTTTACTAAGTGTGTTTACTGTGTTTACTGTGTTTACTAAGTGTGTTTACTGTGTGTTTACTGTGTGTTTACTGTGTTTACTGTGTTTACTGTGTTTACTGTGTTTACTGTGTGTTTACTGTGTGTTTACTGTGTTTACTGTGTGTTTACTGTGTGTTTACTGTGTGTTTACTGTGTTTACTGTGTTTACTGTGTGTTTACTGTGTGTTTACTGTGTGTTTACTAAGTGTGTTTACTGTGTTTACTAAGTGTGTTTACTGTGTTTACTAAGTGTGTTTACTGTGTTTACTGTGTTTACTAAGTGTGTTTACTGTGTGTTTACTGTGTGTTTACTGTGTTTACTGTGTTTACTAAGTGTGTTTACTGTGTGTTTACTGTGTTTACTGTGTGTTTACTGTGTGTTTACTGTGTTTACTGTGTGTTTACTGTGTGTTTACTGTGTTTACTGTGTGTTTACTGTGTGTTTACTGTGTGTTTACTGTGTTTACTGTGTTTACTAAGTGTGTTTACTGTGTGTTTACTGTGTGTTTACTGTGTTTACTGTGTTTACTAAGTGTGTTTACTGTGTGTTTACTGTGTGTTTACTGTGTTTACTGTGTTTACTAAGTGTGTTTACTGTGTTTACTGTGTGTTTACTGTGTTTACTGTGTGTTTACTGTGTTTACTGTGTTTACTGTGTTTACTGTGTTTACTGTGTTTACTGTGTTTACTAAGTGTGTTTACTGTGTGTTTACTGTGTGTTTACTGTGTTTACTGTGTTTACTAAGTGTGTTTACTGTGTGTTTACTGTGTGTTTACTGTGTTTACTGTGTTTACTAAGTGTGTTTACTGTGTGTTTACTGTGTTTACTGTGTTTACTGTGTTTACTGTGTGTTTACTGTGTGTTTACTGTGTGTTTACTGTGTGTTTACTGTGTTTACTGTGTGTTTACTGTGTGTTTACTGTGTGTTTACTGTGTGTTTACTGTGTGTTTACTGTGTGTTTACTGTGTGTTTACTGTGTTTACTGTGTTTACTGTGTTTACTGTGTGTTTACTGTGTGTTTACTGTGTGTTTACTGTGTGTTTACTGTGTGTTTACTGTGTGTTTACTGTGTGTTTACTGTGTTTACTGTGTTTACTGTGTTTACTGTGTGTTTACTGTGTGTTTACTGTGTGTTTACTGTGTGTTTACTGTGTGTTTACTGTGTGTTTACTGTGTGTTTACTGTGTGTTTACTAAGTGTGTTTACTGTGTGTTTACTGTGTGTTTACTGTGTGTTTACAGTGTTTACTGTGTGTTTACTGTGTTTACTGTGTGTTTACTGTGTGTTTACTGTGTTTACTGTGTTTACTGTGTGTTTACTGTGTGTTTACTGTGTGTTTACTGTGTGTTTACTGTGTGTTTACAGTGTTTACTGTGTGTTTACTGTGTGTTTACTGTGTGTTTACTGTGTGTTTACAGTGTTTACTGTGTGTTTACTGTGTGTTTACTGTGTGTTTACTGTGTGTTTACTGTGTGTTTACTGTGTTTACTGTGTGTTTACTGTGTGTTTACTGTGTTTACTGTGTTTACTGTGTGTTTACTGTGTGTTTACTGTGTGTTTACTGTGTTTACTGTGTGTTTACTGTGTTTACTGTGTTTACTGTGTGTTTACTGTGTGTTTACTGTGTTTACTGTGTTTACTGTGTGTTTACTGTGTGTTTACTGTGTTTACTGTGTGTTTACTGTGTGTTTACTGTGTGTTTACTGTGTGTTTACTGTGTGTTTACTGTGTTTACTGTGTGTTTACTGTGTGTTTACTGTGTGTTTACTAAGTGTGTTTACTGTGTGTTTACTGTGTGTTTACTAAGTGTGTTTACTGTGTTTACTGTGTTTACTGTGTGTTTACTGTGTGTTTACTGTGTGTTTACTGTGTGTTTACTAAGTGTGTTTACTGTGTGTTTACTGTGTGTTTACTGTGTGTTTACTGTGTGTTTACTGTGTGTTTACTGTGTGTTTACTAAGTGTGTTTACTGTGTGTTTACTGTGTGTTTACTGTGTGTTTACTGTGTGTTTACTGTGTGTTTACTGTGTGTTTACTAAGTGTGTTTACTGTGTGTTTACTGTGTGTTTACTGTGTGTTTACTGTGTGTTTACAGTGTTTACTGTGTGTTTACTGTGTTTACTGTGTGTTTACTGTGTGTTTACTGTGTTTACTGTGTTTACTGTGTGTTTACTGTGTGTTTACTGTGTTTACTGTGTGTTTACTGTGTGTTTACTGTGTGTTTACTGTGTGTTTACTGTGTGTTTACTGTGTTTACTGTGTGTTTACTGTGTGTTTACTGTGTGTTTACTAAGTGTGTTTACTGTGTTTACTGTGTGTTTACTGTGTTTACTGTGTTTACTGTGTGTTTACTGTGTTTACTGTGTGTTTACAGTGTGTTTACTAAGTGTGTTTACTGTGTTTACTGTGTGTTTACTAAGTGTGTTTACTGTGTGTTTACTGTGTTTACTGTGTTTACTGTGTTTACTGTGTGTTTACAGTGTGTTTACTAAGTGTGTTTACTGTGTTTACTGTGTGTTTCCTGTGTGTTTACTGTGTGTTTACTGTGTGTTTACTGTGTGTTTACTGTGTGTTTACTGTGTGTTTACTGTGTTTACTGTGTGTTTACTGTGTGTTTACTGTGTGTTTACTGTGTGTTTACTGTGTGTTTACTAAGTGTGTTTACTGTGTGTTTACAGTGTGTTTACTGTGTGTTTACTGTGTGTTTACTGTGTGTTTACTGTGTGTTTACTAAGTGTGTTTACTGTGTGTTTACTGTGTGTTTACTAAGTGTGTTTACTGTGTGTTTACTGTGTGTTTACTGTGTTTACTAAGTGTGAGGTAAACAGCTCGGTCCGTGCTGTGTAATTATGCGGTTGCCGTGGTGACGCCCATGTTAATCACAGCACTTACTAACGGCTCATTAAGCTGTTATGGTCAGTGTGAATGAGATGCAAATGAACCGACGACTGTGTGAGAAACACCGGGATCAGGAGGTCAGAGCCCGAGAACTGCCTCACAGGAGCTCAACCAGGGGGTCCACCGGGAACCACGGGGTCCACCGGGAACCACAGGGTCCACCGGGAACCACAGGGTCCACCGGGAACCACGGGGTCCACCGGAAACCACGGGGTCCACAGGAAACCACAGGGTCCACCGGGAACCACAGGGTCCACCGGGAACCACAGGGTCCACCGGGAACCACAGGGTCCACCAGAAACCACAGGGTCCACAGGAAACCACAGGGTCCACCAGAAACCACAGGGTCCACAGGAAACCACAGGCTCCACCAGAAACCACAGGGTCCACAGGAAACCACAGGGTCCACCAGAAACCACAGGGTCCACCGGGAACCACAGGGTCCACCGGGAAACCACGGGCTCCACCAGAAACCACGGGGTCCACAGGGAACCACGGGGTCCACCGGGAACCACGGGGTCCACAGGAAACCACAGGCTCCACCAGAAACCACGGGGTCCACCGGGAACCACAGGGTCCACCAGAAACCACAGGCTCCACCAGAAACCACGGGGTCCACCGGGAACCACGGGGTCCACAGGAAACCACGGGGTCCACAGGAAACCACGGGGTCCACCGGGAACCACAGGCTCCACCAGAAACCACGGGCTCCACCAGGAACCACAGGCTCCACCAGGAACCACGGGCTCCACCAGGAACCACGGGCTCCACCAGGAACCACAGGCTCCACCGGGAACCACAGGGTCCACCAGGAACCACGGGGTCCACCGGGAACCACAGGGTCCACAGGAAACCACAGGGTCCACAGGAAACCACAGGGTCCACAGGAAACCACGGGGTCCACAGGAAACCACAGGGTCCACCAGGAACCACAGGGTCCACCGGGAACCATGGGGTCCACCAGAAACCAGACCTGAGGAGTCCCGAGGAGACCTGAGGAGTCCCGAGGAGACTCTGAGGAGTCCTGGGGAGACCTGAGTCCTGAGTTCATCTGAGCTGAAGAGAAGACTGTGAACTTTGGGACAGTTTTTGTTTCACGTGATTCGGCCTCAGGAATGACAGAGAAATGAAACTAAGACTTACCGTAGTTCCCGCCTCAGTTTTAAACGTCTTCTGAAGGAGCTGACGAGGCCGAGGCGTCGGTGCTGCTCTCATGTAATAACTCATGTAATAACTCATGTAATAACTCGTGTAATACCCCGTCTTTAAAGGAACAGGCCACCGTTTTTACATACTGAGATATGTTCTTACCTAACCTTAGCCGAGTTAATATATCCCCGTCTGGTCTTTGTCCGTGCGCTCACACATACGCAGCCTCTCCCACATGTCACATAGCTCCAAAAAAGCTCACGATAGAAGCTACCAAGCTCTTCCACGTGTTCCCTATTTAAATAAAGTTACGTCAAGTGTTTTCATGCCAAGTATATTTACACAGAAATGTAGCATGTGGATTTTATAAGCAAATAAAAAGGGGGACTATATTGTGAGGCGTAATGATACAGGAGCAGTAACTCCTAAAGACTTCCCCGCTCACTTCCGTCAGTAGAAGCTGCGTGACTTGTACAGAGCCTTTTACAACAAGCAGAAAATATATTTTGGGAAAGTGCTGCTCATTCCTACCTCATGGTGGAGCTCCTGAGTCCTGTGTCGTCGAAAATCTGTGAAACATTACTACACTATATACTTTCTGCTTGTTATCACAGCCCGGCACGATGCACGTAAAAGGCATCGTTCACAAGTTATCCAGGCTTCTTCAACTGTTCTCTGCTGCTCTACAAGTCACGCAGCTTCTACTGACGGAAGTGAGCGGGGAAGTCTTTAGGAGTTACTGCGCGGACGACTTGTGTGAAGTTACCCCCCCATAGTGTCCGATTTGCTTCAAAATGGTGTCATTCGTTTTTGAGATATTGATCGTTGATTGGTAATTGGCTCGGGTTTTGGTCCTGGTCTGATCTTTGTTCAGGTCTTGGTCTGGTCTGGCACAAACGAATGACACCATTTTGAAGCAAATCGGACACTATGGGGGGGCTAACTTCACACAAGTCAGATACTTGTATAGTTCAGCTAAAAACAATTGCTTGATAAAAAAAAAAGTATTCATAATAAGTGTCTTTTACCCATAAATCTTACATAAACACTGGGATTAAACCGACATGACTATCAGTGTTCTGAGTGGGAAGTTCTTTTGTAGCACAGACCAGTGGGATCATTAGACGTATTTTTATGTGCCCACTGTTCGGGTCTTGGTCTAGTCTTTGTCTGGTCTTGGTTCGAGTTTTGGTCTAGTCTCAGTTCGGGTCTTGGTCTGGTCTTGGTTTGGGTCTTGGTCTGGTCTTGGTCTGGTCTTGGTATGGGTCTTGGTCCAGTCTTGGTATGGGTCTTGGTCTGGTCTTGGTATGGGTCTTGGTCCGGTCTTGGTATGGGTCTTGGTCCGGTCTTGGTTTGGGTCTTGGTCCGGTCTTGGTCCGGTCTTGGTATGGGTCTTGGTCTGGTCTTGGTATGGGTCTTGGTCCGGTCTTGGTATGGGTCTTGGTCCGGTCTTGGTATGGGTCTTGGTCCGGTCTTGGTATGGGTCTTGGTCCGGTCTTGGTATGGGTCTTGGTCCGGTCTTGGTATGGGTCTTGGTCCAGTCTTGGTATGGGTCTTGGTCCGGTCTTGGTATGGGTCTTGGTCCGGTCTTGGTATGGGTCTTGGTCCGGTCTTGGTCCGGTCTTGGTATGGGTCTTGGTCCGGTCTTGGTATGGGTCTTGGTCCGGTCTTGGTATGGGTCTTGGTCCGGTCTTGGTTTGGGTCTTGGTCCGGTCTTGGTCCGGTCTTGGTATGGGTCTTGGTCCGGTCTTGGTTTGGGTCTTGGTCTTTGCTTAGTTTCAGTCTGGTTTGTGGTTCGGATCTTGGTTTTAGTCGTTAGTTGAAAACTGCTGAAAATCAGGAAAAAGACGGACGTTTAAGATAAAGAACATGGAAACCAATTATTGATGCAGAAGGATCCACAGTCAATCAATACCTCAAAAACAAACGCTAATTTTATGTGCACAAACAAAGAGCTGAACAATGACACTAGTTTGGAGTGAATCGGACACTATGAGGGAACTGATCAATTACCAATCAATGACCAATATCTCAAAAACGAAGTCTGCACAAACTCTAATTTTATTTGCACAAACGAAGCACAAACGAATGACACCATTTTGAAGCAAATCGGACACTATGGGGGGGCTAACTTCACACAAGTGTGCGGACGTTGTGCTCCTGTATCATTACGCCTCACAATATAGTAAGAACATATCTCAGTAAGTAAGGCAAGGCAAGGCAAGGCAAGTTTATTTGTAGAGCACAATTCATACACAAGGCAATTCAAAGTGCTTCACAGTTGCATAAATATAAGAAAACAAATACAATCAATAAAACATCAACATAGAATTAATCAATTACAGTAAGAGGCAAGAGTGTAGATAAAATACTTTCAGTTATATGCATTTTTAAGTCTTGTAAAAACGGTGGCCTATTCCTTTAACACCTGAATGTGTTTCCAATTATATAAAAAAAAAAATGTCATCAGTGTTTTTGTTTTCAAGCTGATGCTGAATTAAGTGGGGATTGTTCATGTTTATGTCGCACATACAGATATAGTTTTAGGTATGTTGCAAATCGGCAACAACAGGCAAACGTAAATGTACTAACATGACAACATGTGTTTGTTCTGAATGATGAATGTGTTCAGGTGTGGATGTTAGAACAGTAAACAGAGCGAACTGTTGATTTGGAGCAGCTGATCCGTCCAATTATATTATAATTGCACATTATTTTCGGACGTGGAACTCTCGTTTGTGGTCCAGTAGTGTGGTCCTTGTGGTCGCTTTGCAAACAACACCAACGGTTTCATTTTGTTCTGTGTAAAAAAAGGGATAATTTTTTTTTTATATATATATCCTTGTATGTTATTGTTTCAATCATTATAGAATTTCACTAAAATGGCGTGTTCTAAAAAGCGTTTTAGCTGTAATACATCTGAATACGACTAAAATGTGCTCACTGTGGCCACCAGGTGGAGCTACTGCAGTTTTCCTTCATGGCCTGATGTTGTAAATTCACAACGTACTGAAATCTTCAAATAACAAAACAAAAATCCATCACACGAAGTTCATTCCAATCAATAATCTAAACACAACAAGGAGCTGCTTCATTTTATTTTAGCACAACTCAACTTACATTAGAAGATTTCAAAACTCATGTAATAACTCAGGTAATAACTCATGTAATAACTCATTATAACTCATGTAATAACTCATGTAATAACTCATGTAATAACTCGTGTAATAACATGATTATACTGTATGATCCTGTTATTACTGTGGGAGAGACTCGTCCAAACTGAGATAAATCTAAATCTAACCCCCTGATCCCGCTGACAGGTGTGTCCCGGCCTCAAACAGGCTAATTCCAGCCCATTTCTCCTCCTGGATGAGCACGCCCCCCCCCCCCCCCCCCCCCCCTGCCCCGTCCCCCCCCCTGTCTCCGCCCCCCCCCCCCCTCCTCCTCCCACTCCCTCCATTACGGCGCTTTCAAATATTAATACCCAGTGCATTTGCGGAGCGTGTTGTGCCGCGCTCTGCAGCGGGTCACGGGGGAGCCGGGGCTGTGACGCCTGATTTATCCTGAAAGAACATTAAACACAGCAGCAGAGAGGAGGGGGGGGGCATCCAGGGGGGGCATCTGAGGGGGGGGGGCATCGAGGAGGGGGGGGGCTGAGCTGAACAATGGAGCACGTCTTTGATGAACGTATTCACTTAAGGCTCAGATTCACCTGTTGAAATAATGGATCACAGGAAACGTCCCAGAACCAACGACTTTTACACGTTGTACATGTTTTATATTTGTTGTGGGCATCACACACCTCGCTCAGGGACAGGTGGGAACGATCTTCAGAGTTAATGAAGACTGTCCCTGTTAAATAAAGTCATAAATACATATTGGCTAAGGAACACAGTGGATCGTAGTTCCACAGACTCTCATTCATCCGGGACTATTGTACATGTTTTAAGTGACTGGGGAAACGAGAGGAACCTTCACAGACACAGGGAGAACATGTAAACTCCATCCAGGTCCATCGAACCCAGGACTTTGTTCTTCCACCCTGGTACAGACGCCTGCGCTTCGTCACTGCAGGTCTTCACTTTGATGGAGGAGGATCTGGTCCATCACGAACATCAGGACAGGGCCTCCATCAGGACAGGGTCTCCATCAGGACAGAGTCTCCATCAGGACAGGGCCTCCATCAGGACAGAGTCTCCATCAGGACAGAGTCTCCATCAGGACAGAGTCTCCATCAGGGCAGAGTCTCCATCAGGACAGGGCCTCCATCAGGACAGAGTCTCCATCAGGACAGGGCCTCCATCAGGACAGAGTCTCCATCAGGACAGAGTCTCCATCAGGGCAGAGTCTCCATCAGGACAGGGCCTCCATCAGGACAGAGTCTCCATCAGGACAGAGTCTCCATCAGGGCAGAGTCTCCATCAGGACAGAGTCTCCATCAGGACAGAGCCTCCATCAGGACAGAGCCTCCATCAGGACAGAGTCTCCATCAGGACAGAGTCTCCATCAGGACAGAGTCTCCATCAGGACAGAGTCTCCGTATATCTGACACTGGGGATGGTGCACTCAGGACCATGAGCAGTGTCAGGTTTGCTCCATAACGTTTGTCTCATCTGACCAAAGCTCCTTCTTCCACATGGAGCTGTGTCCTCCATATGACTTCTACAAACTTCAAACAGGATTTCTTATGGCCTCCTTTCAATAATGTCTTTCTTCTTCCACTCGTCCATGAAGGCCAGATTTGTGTAGATACGACTTATAGTTGTCCCATGTACAGATTCCCCCAGCTCAGCGGCAGGACTTCACAGCTCCTCCAGAGTTATCATGGGGCACTTGGTTGTATTTCTTACCAGTGTCTCCTTGTTCAGTTTGTTAGTTTAGGTGAACAGCCATGTCTTGGTAAGTCTGCAGTGGTGCTTTACTCTTTCCATTTCTGAATGATGGATTGAACAGTTGCTCCGGGAGATGTTTAAATCTTGGTAAATCTTTGTGTAACTTAAGGCTGCTTTAAACTTCTCCACAGCTTTATCCCTGACCTCTCTGGTGCTCCTTGACCTTCATGATGTTGTTTAGTGACCACAGCTCTGAGGGCCTGAAAGAACAGCTGTAATTATACTGAGAGTAGATCACACACAGGTGCCTCTATTTAACCGTTAGGCCAAGGTGTGAACATTCTGGAGTCATTAGGAATGTTTTAAAGGCAATTTAATGCACTCAGAAAATGCTGTATGATACTTATGCACGCCCCACTTTTCACTTTTCTATTTTCTGAAAAATAACAGAATCATGTATCATTTTGCTTTCACTTCACAGTCGTCTGTTACTTGTGTGTGAACGTTCAGTAACAAAATCAAAATAAAACCTTTATGTTTAGGGTTGTAAACATGACAAAATGTGCAAAAGGTCAAGGTGTATGAATACTCACGAGCGGCCCTGTATGTCAATAAATAAATAACATGAGCGGGAACGGCAAACAAGAAGAACAACAGAGTCACGCACACGTAAGTTCTGTTATGGTGAAAAAGCTCTGGAGCAAAACCTGAGGCCGAGAATCTAAAAACAACTAAAAACAACTAAAAACATCTAAAAACATCTAAAAAAATCTAAAAACATCTAAAAACATCTAAAAACATCTAAAAACATCTAAAAACATCTAAAAACAACTAAAAACATCTAAAAACATCTAAAAACATCTAAAAACAACTAAAAACAACTAAAAACATCTAAAAACAACTAAAAACAACTAAAAACAACTAAAAACAACTAAAAACAACTAAAAACAACTAAAAACATCTAAAAACATCTAAAAACATCTAAAAACATCTAAAAACAACTAAAAACAACTAAAAACATATAAAAAAAACTAAAAACAACTAAAAACAACTAAAAACATCTAAAAACAACTAAAAACATATAAAAACATCTAAAAACAACTAAAAACAACTAAAAACAACTAAAAACAACTAAAAACATCTAAAAACATCTAAAAACATCTAAAAACAACTAAAAACAACTAAAAACATCTAAAAACATCTAAAAACATCTAAAAACATCTAAAAACAACTAAAAACAACTAAAAACATCTAAAAACAACTAAAAACAACTAAAAACATATAAAAAAAACTAAAAACAACTAAAAACAACTAAAAACATCTAAAAACAACTAAAAACAACTAAAAACATCTAAAAACAACTAAAAACATCTAAAAACATCTAAAAACATCTAAAAACATCTAAAAACAACTAAAAACAACTAAAAACAACTAAAAACATCTAAAAACATCTAAAAACATCTAAAAACAACTAAAAACAACTAAAAACATATAAAAAAAACTAAAAACAACTAAAAACAACTAAAAACATCTAAAAACAACTAAAAACATATAAAAACATCTAAAAACAACTAAAAACAACTAAAAACAACTAAAAACATCTAAAAACATCTAAAAACATATAAAAAAAACTAAAAACAACTAAAAACAACTAAAAACATCTAAAAACAACTAAAAACATATAAAAACATCTAAAAACAACTAAAAACATCTAAAAACAACTAAAAACATCTAAAAACATCTAAAAACATCTAAAAACAACTAAAAACAACTAAAAACATCTAAAAACATCTAAAAACATCTGAAAACATCTAAAAACAACTAAAAACAACTAAAAACATCTAAAAACAACTAAAAACAACTAAAACATATAAAAAAAACTAAAAACAACTAAAAACAACTAAAAACATCTAAAAACAACTAAAAACAACTAAAAACATCTAAAAACATCTAAAAACATCTAAAAACAACTAAAAACAACTAAAAACATCTAAAAACAACTAAAAACAACTAAAAACATCTAAAAACATCTAAAAACATCTAAAAACATCTAAAAACAACTAAAAACATATAAAAAAAACTAAAAACAACTAAAAACAACTAAAAACATCTAAAAACAACTAAAAACAACTAAAAACAACTAAAAACATCTAAAAACATCTAAAAACAACTAAAAACATCTAAAAACATCTAAAAACAACTAAAAACAACTAAAAACAACTAAAAACATCTAAAAACATCTAAAAACATCTAAAAACATCTAAAAACAACTAAAAACAACTAAAAACATCTAAAAACATCTAAAAACATCTAAAAACATCTAAAAACATCTAAAAACAACTAAAAACAACTAAAAACTCAATCATTGACCTGGTTCAAAATCCTGACGCTGTTTTACTCCACGTCAACTCACAGGGAAAGAACGGAAGAACCACAGGGACCACAGGCCGTAGCGTTTCCTGCACGGCAGACTCGTCCCAGACTGACTTCAGGGACCACAGGGACCACATGAAGGTGTGTGTGTGGCCCATTGGGATGGACCAGGGGGACCACACGACCAGGGGGACCACAGGACCACGGGCTCTGGCGTCTCCTCACAGCAGACCCGTCCCAGCACAGACTCAGGGACCACAGGGACCACAGATGTAGCGTCTCCTCACAGCAGACTTCAGGGACCACAGGGACCACACGGAGGCGCGGCTGCAGAGACGGATGGAGTGCGACAGCTCTGCCTCGTGTCTGCATTAAACTTTCAGAGCTCGTCTCCCACGGCGTCCCGAGCTGGAGCGGCGCCACGGGCTACAGCGTGTCCGACACAGGCCCCCGGTCCCCTGCCCCCCGGCCCCCCACACGTACACACACACCGGGGGGGGGGGGGGGGGAGACATATGCTAACATCACTTTAACATGAGCACGACATGAGCGTGTGGACCAGGCGGACCAGGCGGAGCTCCACACGCCTCGACAAGGATCCACACGGATCCAAACGCTTCCACACGCTTCCACAAGGATCGACACGCTTCCACACGCCTCCACAAGGATCCACATGTTTCCACAAGGATCCACACGCTTCCACACGCATCCACACGCATCCACACGCTTCCACACGCCTCCACAAGGATCCACACGCTTCCACACGCATCCACACGCATCCACACGCTTCCACACGCTTCCACAAGGATCCACACGCTTCCACACGCTTCCACAAGGATCCACACGCTTCCACAAGGATCCACAAGGATCCACACGCTTCCACACGCTTCCACAAGGATCCACACGCTTCCACAAGGATCCACACGCTTCCACACACGTTTCCACAAGGATCCACACGCTTCCACAAGGATCCACACGCTTCCACACGCATCTACACACATCCACACGCTTCCACAAGGATCCACACGCTTCCACACGCTTCCACATAGATCCACACGCCTCCACAAGGATCCACACGCTTCCACAAGGATCCACACGCTTCCACACGCTTCCACATAGATCCACACGCCTCCACAAGGATCCACACGCCTCCACAAGGATCCACACGCTTCCACAAGGATCCACACGCTTCCACAAGGATCCACACGCTTCCACACGCTTCCACATAGATCCACACGCCTCCACAAGGATCCACACGCCTCCACAAGGATCCACACGCTCACAGACCAATGAGACTTTAGTGTCAGAACAGAAGATCTGAAATCAGTTCTGCAAAGTTCTGCATCAACACGAACACAAGGACTTTGGTTTCCGGCCTTTGTGCTCAGTATCGGTGTCGGTATCGGTGTCGGTGTCGGTATCGGTATCGGTATCGTAAGTGCTCATAGTCCTGGTTGGGTCTCGGCTTTAGTTCTGACATCAGGATGCTTCCTGAAGAAAAGCCTCTGCTGCAGCGTTTCCTTCCCTGTGGTAGAAATACTAAATAATAAAGGTAAAGTCATTAAAGCGGCGTTTTGAAACTTGAGTGACTCGGTGACTCTTTAAACACAGCCTCGCACTCGCAGGATCATTGTCGTGTTTATTTAGTGCTTCTGAAGCGAGACATTCTCCGTGTGCCGTGATCACCTCAGAATGGAATTAAAGAAACGCTGAATGGAGATAATGTTACAACCTCGCGCTGAACAAAGTGCCTGAAATGGGAAATATTTTGGTGTCAGGCTCTAATGCATGTGCGGAGCTGGAGTCTCCTCCGCCTGTGAAGAGGTCTCCCAGGACACGATTACCGAGTGAAAGAGACGCCGCTCCTTTCAGCCGGGAGAGGGCTGGAGTGCTGTTTTCATCCGCCCGCAGCTGAATAAAGGTGCGTTTGTGCCGGGGGCGGCTAATGGCTGCAGGAGAAAGGCAGGGGGCTGCGGGGCCGCGTGGTGCGCCGGCCCCCGGACCCTTTTAGGCGGCGCAGCCTGGTGTCGGTGCAGCGGGGGCCAAAGGGTGAGCGGAGCGAGAGGGTGACCGGTGTGGGCGGGGGAGGGGGTGAGGGAGGGGTGAGGGAGGGGTGAGGGAGGGCAGGGCCAAGGCTGCGGCGGCTCCACGTGGGCAGACGCTCCGTGGGCTTTACAAATGTCCCCCCCCCCCCCCCCCCCACCCCCCACCCCCCACAAGGACGAGGAGCTTCATCTCTTCATCAGGCGCTCATGAGATTTAAACATCAGGAGTTCATTACCTGCAGGTTCTCCTCTTATTGTTTACTCTGTTATTGTTTATTTACTCTGTTATTGTTTACTCTGTTATTATTTACTCTGTTATTGTTTATTTACTCTGTTATTGTTTACTCTGTTATTGTTTATTTACTCTGTTATTGTTTATTTACTCTGTTATTGTTTATTTACTCTGTTATTGTTTATTTACTCTGTTATTGTTTGTTTACTCTGTTATTGTTTACTCTGTTATTGTTTATTTACTCTGTTATTGTTTATTTACTCTGTTATTGTTTGTTTACTCTGTTATTGTTTATTTACTCTGTTATTGTTTACTCTGTTATTGTTTACTCTGTTATTGTTTACTCTGTTATTGTTTACTCTGTTATTGTTTACTCTGTTATTGTTTATTTACTCTGTTATTGTTTACTCTGTTATTGTTTACTCTGTTATTGTTTATTTACTCTGTTATTGTTTACTCTGTTATTGTTTATTTACTCTGTTATTGTTTATTTACTCTGTTATTGTTTATTTACTCTGTTATTGTTTGTTTACTCTGTTATTGTTTATTTACTCTGTTATTGTTTATTTACTCTGTTATTGTTTGTTTACTCTGTTACTGTTTATTTACTCTGTTACTGTTTATTTACTCTGTTATTGTTTATTTACTCTGTTATTGTTTACTCTGTTATTGTTTATTTACTCTGTTATTGTTTGTTTACTCTGTTATTGTTTACTCTGTTATTGTTTACTCTGTTATTGTTTATTTACTCTGTTATTGTTTATTTACTCTGTTATTGTTTACTCTGTTATTGTTTATTTACTCTGTTATTGTTTATTTACTCTGTTATTGTTTATTTACTCTGTTATTGTTTATTTACTCTGTTATTGTTTGTTTACTCTGTTATTGTTTATTTACTCTGTTATTGTTTACTCTGTTATTGTTTATTTACTCTGTTATTGTTTATTTACTCTGTTATTGTTTATTTACTCTGTTATTGTTTATTTACTCTGTTATTGTTTACTCTGTTATTGTTTATTTACTCTGTTATTGTTTACTCTGTTATTGTTTATTTACTCTGTTATTGTTTATTTACTCTGTTATTGTTTATTTACTCTGTTATTGTTTACTCTGTTATTGTTTATTTACTCTGTTACTGTTTATTTACTCTGTTATTGTTTATTTACTCTGTTATTGTTTATTTACTCTGTTATTGTTTATTTACTCTGTTATTGTTTATTTACTCTGTTATTGTTTGTTTACTCTGTTATTGTTTACTCTGTTATTGTTTATTTACTCTGTTATTGTTTATTTACTCTGTTATTGTTTATTTACTCTGTTATTGTTTACTCTGTTATTGTTTATTTACTCTGTTATTGTTTACTCTGTTATTGTTTATTTACTCTGTTATTGTTTACTCTGTTATTGTTTATTTACTCTGTTATTGTTTACTCTGTTATTGTTTATTTACTCTGTTATTGTTTATTTACTCTGTTATTGTTACTCTGTTATTGTTTATTTACTCTGTTATTGTTTATTTACTCTGTTATTGTTACTCTGTTATTGTTTATTTACTCTGTTATTGTTTACTCTGTTATTGTTTACTTACTCTGTTATTGTTACTCTGTTATTGTTTACTTACTCTGTTATTGTTACTCTGTTATTGTTTATTTACTCTGTTATTGTTTATTTTCTCTGTTATTGTTACTCTGTTATTGTTTATTTACTCTGTTATTGTTTATTTACTCTGTTATTGTTTATTTACTCTGTTATTGTTTATTTACTCTGTTATTGTTTACTCTGTTACTGTTTACTGTTGTAGTGTATGTTTGTCTGTCCTGTCCTGCTGTGGGCGTGGCCTTGGCTTCTTCCCTGGTGGGCGTGGCATTGGCTTCTTCCCTGGTGGGCGTGGCATTGGCTTCTTCCCTGGTGGGCGTGGCATTGGCTTCTTCCCCTGGTGGGCGTGGCATTGGCTTCTTCCCTGGTGGGCGTGGCCTTGGCTTCTTCCCTGGTGGGCGTGGCATTGGCTTCTTCCCCTGGTGGGCGTGGCATTGGCTTCTTCCCTGGTGGGCGTGGCATTGGCTTCTTCCCCTGGTGGGCGTGGCATTGGCTTCTTCCCTGGTGGGCGTGGCATTGGCTTCTTCCCTGGTGGGCGTGGCATTGGCTTCTTCCCTGGTGGGCGTGGCATTGGCTTCTTCCCTGGTGGGCGTGGCCTTGGCTTCTTCCCTGGTGGGCGTGGCATTGGCTTCTTCCCTGGTGGGCGTGGCATTGGCTTCTTCCCTGGTGGGCGTGGCCTTGGCTTCTTCCCTGGTGGGCGTGGCATTGGCTTCTTCCCTGGTGGGCGTGGCATTGGCTTCTTCCCTGGTGGGCGTGGCTGATCCTGCTCCCTGGTTGGCTGATTGACACCCTTACCCACCTGCTCCACTCCAGCCTCCGCCATCTTGTCTGCTCCACTCCAGCCTCCGCCATCTTGCCTGCTCCACTCCAGCCTCCGCCATCTTGCCTGCTCCACTCCAGCCTCCGCCATCTTGCCTGCTCCACTCCAGCCTCCGCCATCTTGCCTGCTCCACTCCAGCCTCCGCCATCTTGCCTGCTCCACTCCAGCCTCCGCCATCTTGCCTGCTCCACTCCAGCCTCCGCCATCTTGCCTGCTCCACTCCAGCCTCCGCCATCTTGCCTGCTCCACTCCAGCCTCCGCCATCTTGCCTGCTCCGCTCCAGCCTCCGCCATCTTGCCTGCTCCACTCCAGCCTCCGCCATCTTGCCTGCTCCGCTCCAGCCTCCGCCATCTTGCCTGCTCCGAACAACCACAGTCCCAGTTCCGCCCGACCAGCCATCATCTGATCTTTTAAATGTGTCGTTAACGTCGGCTCCGCCCAGTCCACGGATCATCTGCTCCTCAGGCCTGGTTCATCTCTGTGTGTCTGAACATGGAGGCACTTTGGGGCAGTTCAGTTCTTCAAATGTGCTGAATAAATAAACCTCGGTTCCTCAGTGGTTCCTCAGTAGTTCCTCAGTTGTTCCTCAGTGGTTCCTCAGTTGTTCCTCAGTTGTTCCTCAGTTGTTCCTCAGTTGTTCCTCAGTGGTTCCTCAGTTGTTCCTCAGTTGTTCCTCAGTAGTTCCTCAGCTGTTCCTCAGTAGTTCCTCAGTTGTTCCTCAGTAGTTCCTCAGTTGTTCCTCAGTGGTTCCTCAGTGGTTCCTCAGTTGTTCCTCAGTGGTTCCTCAGTTGTTCCTCAGTGGTTCCTCAGCGGTTCCTCGGTGGTTCCTCAGCGGTTCCTCGGTGGTTCCTCTGTGGTTCCTCAGTAGTTCCTCAGCGGTTCCTCGGTGGTTCCTCTGTGGTTCCTCAGTAGTTCATGGTGCGTTTCCCAAACTGGGGCAGTTCGCCTGAGTTCCCGCATGAACCCACCATTACTCCGCCCGGTCCAGCTGTTTGACGTTACTATGGAAACACACCGCGTGATTTAACCGCTGCACGTTACTGTTCTGTTTCAGGATCGGTGTCGTGAAAAGTATCGTTCAGGTATCGGCTTCGTAAACTAAGTATGGTTAAAGCGCTGGAGTCCGAATGCCTCTCCCGACCTGCAGGGGGCAGCGTGAGCACGTGCTGCCTTCATGAACCCACGGAAAACTGGACTTTCACGACACCTGAAGCAGAAGCAGAACAAGGTGAGGAACATCATCAGGAATGTATCGGTGATAAAAACAATGTAAAGCTGCAGACCCTATCGTGAAAGCGCCCTCTGCTGGTGAAGACGGATTTACGACGGTATTTAGCTTATGTTTTACAGTTGTATCGTTGGGATTATTTTGTGTAATTTAGAATGTGTTGACTTGTATCTTAGTTTAGGCGACAGGTGCTGTTATTTGGGTTATTTTATGAAATTAAAACTGTGTTTTACTCCTTTCATTGTATTTTGTAGAACAGAGCCTTCATTTGTTCATTTGTTCAATAAGGGACAGAGACAATATTTCTGAACAAAATCACATGTTTATTGTGGAAACGGCCAGTGCTGTGATCAGTAAAGGAGAGAAATCATAGGTTAATAATGTTAGTTTGCAGATGCAAAAACAAAGTAAAAAACAACATTTGTTCCTGTCAGGGTTTTCCCTGTTTCCTAAATTCAGCAGAAAAACAAAAGATCAAACTGACGTCAATAATGTGTAAAAATCAAATGTTGTAATTCTGGGCTAATAATAATAATAATAATAATAATAATAATAATAATAATAATAATAATAATAATACGGTCAAAACTAGTCTGGAATGACATAAATGCAACTATGTGCCATTAATAATGATGCCATAACTTTTTATTTGATTGTATTTGTCCTTTATTTATCCGGGATCAAACTCGTCCAGGCCAAGATTCTTCACAATTAAAATATGCAATAATTTGCCACAGAAAGTAAAAGTACCCGTAATACATCATTATGAATAAATTATGTATTTACTTTACAGCATGTAAACTTTGGGCATCATGTAACTGGGATTATTTATTGTTTTTACTGATTTAGAACTAGCATAAATGCTATCTTTAGCAGAAAATGAATGTGTCAGGTTAGCTTCATCAAACAGAAGCATCTACGATTTCTATATTGGTTCATAAGAATCTAAAAGTGAAATAACTGGGTTAAAGTCTCACGTTTGTTGAGTTGATCAAATCCATCTTCCCCAGACCTGACACCGTCGTGTATCCGTCTTTACCAGCAGGGGGCGCACTCCCTCTCACGGTGGATTCGCTTCACAGTGTTTCTGTCTCCGGGTCTGCAGCTTCCCCTGCTCAGCAACAATGAGGAACACGTTGGACAAAATGAGGCTGAAATAAATGTTTTAAATCGGTGACACATTCAGGAAAAATAGGAAACAACAAAACAGTGGGGGAAAAATTGGACAAAAAATGGGGAGAATCGAGAAAATATTCGTAGTAATTATGAATATTGTAATTCTGAGAGAACAGACTCTGTAATATTCGGAGGATGATTCATCGTACAAGGAACTGCTTTGTTTAAAATTTAAAATAAATAATAATCCTGATCTGTTCCGGTTTGAAGAAGAGGAAATCTGAAAAACAGATTTAAAGCTCTGGTTCCAGCTTGTCTTCTTCCCACTCCTTTTCGAGCTAGAATGCTGTTTTTTTTTGGTAATTATTATTATTGTTTTTTCTCGCTTTTGTGTCTGTTTTGTGTAGCTCGAAATAAAATGTTCAATCAATCAGAGTCTGTGATGTTTATGGTATATCAGACATAGTTAAGATCTTCCTCTAAAGCAGTGGTTCTCAACCTTTTGGAGCTGCGACCCCCATTATAACAGTAAAAGGGGTTTGTGACCCCCCGCCCGGGTCACACCGTGAGAAATCGGAACATTAGCCTGCATAATTGTTAAAAAACAAAGAAATAAACAAATGGTTAAAATAAAATTCATCAAATTACGAACATATAATGGCACTCTGGTAAAATAGCACACACATGAGACAATAAAATATTATAATATACGCTAAAAAAAAGTATGTAGGCTATATTTTATCTACATGATCTGGCGACCTCCAAAATTCGTCTCGCGACCCCCTTGGGGGTCCCGACCCCCAGGTTGAGAACCACTGCTCTAAAGGATGACACTTTAATAAAACATGTTCATTAATCCACTAATAAAAAGGAGCATAAACGAGCGGGAACATTGGGAAAATGAGGGAAAAAAGACAAGATTTTTTAAACTAAAATTGGGAAAATGGTGCAAACAAACTCAGGGAAAAAAGGGAAATAAATTGGTCAAGAATAACGGTGTATTTCACTTCCTTTAACCCGTCTTTGGACCGACAGCCTCATATTTTCCGATGTCAGACCGATGTGGCTCCAGGGAAACAGAAGAAGATGCGGTTTTTCAGTTTTCTTTATTTCAGACACAGAATAGAAGCCTTTCCCCCCCCCCTGTCCAGTTGCATGTATTCTCCAGCCCACAGGTTGTACAGTCCACAGGCGCCCCCTGGTGTCCGTCACCGGGAGCGCGCGATGTTCTCGCTGGTCTCAGACGCGTCCTTCAGGACCTGCATCACCAGAGCCGTCCTCCTCCGGGACTCTTCCATCTTGGAGGGGTCGTTCTCGGGGAGGTCCTGGGACACACACACAAGGATTCAGACGTTTTCACATGAGGAGCAGCTTTACCCAAATCTAAAGGGGCAGGGCCTCCAGGCCAGAGGAACGCGGCATGTTAGAGCCAAGATCTACAAGCGCTTCTGTTGGATTTCTCATCGTGTTTGTCGCCTTTTTTAGATTTGGGTAAAACTGGATAAAATGTGTATTAACGGTGTGTACATGGGAGAGCAGAGCCTCACATGTCCTACACAACACTGCCCCCCAGTGGACAGAGGAGGCGCCTGCAGCGTGACAGCGGCACCAGGAGGAGCCAGGATAATCATAATCATAATAATAATAATAATCATAATAATCATAATAAAAATCATAATAAAGAAAAGAAAAAAAATAATCATAATAATAAAAATAATCATAATAATATTAATAATAATAAAAATACAAAAGCAAATAAAAATATTATTAATAATAATATAAAAACAATAATAACAATCATAATCAGAATAATCAGAAGAAGAAGCAGAAGAAGAAGAAGAAGAAGAAGAAGAAGAAGAAGCAGAAGAAGAAGAATGTGGAAAGTGTTTCTTGGTCGTTTCACCTCATAGAAAAGATACAAATGTAAAAGAAATAAACCTGTTCCCCCGACCTTGGTTTTACCCAAATCTAAAAGCGTCTGGAATAAAACACCAAAATAACCAGGATGAAAACGCAACAAAAAGCATGTTCTCCCCGTGTCTGCGTAGGTTTCCTCCGGGTACTCCGGTTTCCCCTACCACTAAAAACATGCACAATAGGCCAGGATGTATGAGAGTGTGTTTGAGAGTGCGCATGGGGGACGACGGATGAAAATTAGCCTAAGGCTACAATCCGGTGTGGCTTGTTCATTAACTTGCACTGTCCCTACAAAATAAACCATAAATAAAATAAATGATCAGAAGGTCGTGGGTTCGAATCCCAGATAATTTACCATTTTGATTGATTTGATTGATTTGAGTCATTATATTTACATTGTTTACGTTATTTACATTACTTAGTCACAGAACAGTTAAACTCAAAGGGAGTTCGGCCGAAGCAAGAAAGCTTACAGGTGCCGACCCCGAATTCAAGATTAGTTTTACTTTCCAGCTGCAGTTCCCAATGGGGTGATAATAATAGTGTTACAACACACATTACAACACACATTACAACACACATTACAACACACATTACAACACACATTACACACATTACACACATTACAACACATTATTACTTAGGTTGTTATTGTTATTATTGTTTTCATGTTTCTTTCCCATTCACGAAACACCATAATCAGTCATTACTTATAAAACCCTGTCACCATTCTATTGATTTACATCATTCTTTAAGTATTGCATTTCTTATATTTTTATAATATACATATATATGTGCATACATACATAGACATATATACACACACACATGTACATACATCACTGATGTCTTGTATTTTACTATTTTCACCATCACCTTAACAATGATGATGATAAAAATATCATGTTTCTTCATTCCCATGACCACATTGCCATTGCAATAGTGGTTTATCGACTTATTTATTTGTTTTTATAATTGATTGACTGCTGAATTCTTCCGCAGTCAATTATTGGTTTTCATGTTCTTTATTATTATTCCTCTTCCATCTTTTTCCCGATTTTCTCCAGCTTTCAGCACTTTCATGCTTTGTGCAATTTATGCAAGTTTTGCATCAAAACGTTCCTCATGTTGAGGAGAAGGTGCTGTTACTTTTGTTCCTCATGTTGAGGAGAAGGTGCTGTTACTTTTGTTCCTCATGTTGAGGAGAAGGTGCTGTTACTTTAGTTCCTCATGTTGAGGAGAAGGTGCTGTTACTTTTGTTCCGCATGTTGAGGAGAAGGTGCTGTTACTTTTGTTCCTCATGTTGAGGAGAAGGTGCTGTTACTTTTGTTCCTCATGTTGAGGAGAAGGTGCTGTTACTTTTGTTCCGCATGTTGAGGAGAAGGTGCTGTTACTTTTGTTCCTCATGTTGAGGAGAAGGTGCTGTTACTTTAGTTCCTCATGTTGAGGAGAAGGTGCTGTTACTTTAGTTCCTCATGTTGAGGAGAAGGTGCTGTTACTTTTGTCCCTCATGTTGAGGAGAAGGTGCTGTTACTTTAGTTCCGCATGTTGAGGAGAAGGTGCTGTTACTTTAGTTCCTCATGTTGAGGAGAAGGTGCTGTTACTTTTGTTCCTCATGTTGAGGAGAAGGTGCTGTTACTTTAGTTCCTCATGTTGAGGAGAAGGTGCTGTTACTTTAGTTCCTCATGTTGAGGAGAAGGTGCTGTTACTTTTGTTCCGCATGTTGAGGAGAAGGTGCTGTTACTTTTGTTCCTCATGTTGAGGAGAAGGTGCTGTTACTTTTGTTCCGCATGTTGAGGAGAAGGTGCTGTTACTTTAGTTCCTCATGTTGAGGAGAAGGTGCTGTTACTTTAGTTCCTCATGTTGAGGAGAAGGTGCTGTTACTTTTGTTCCGCATGTTGAGGAGAAGGTGCTGTTACTTTTGTTCCTCATGTTGAGGAGAAGGTGCTGTTACTTTTGGGACTTCTGCAACTTACGGTTTTTCCGCAATCGGCCAAAATGTCGGAGATTTTTCCCATTGACTTATAATGGGGCTGCCGCAAATCCATGCTTTTCTGCACTTTTTTCTGCATTTTATGCAATTTCTGCACTTTGTGCAGGTTCAGCTTCTGCAACTTGTGGGTTTTGAGAAAAAATTGTCCTTCTGCAGTTTTCCAGTTTTTTTATACGAGAGTTTGAAATGTTTGCATTGGTGTGTATGTGGGAATCCAGCCAATGGGGAAACTCCGCCTTTCAGCCATTTGTGCTTCTGCCAATCAAGCACTTTCAACAGTTTGACCAGTTTATGGAATTTAAAAGTTTATGCAACATTAATAATTTATGCAAAGTAACCACTTTATGGGATTTAACCAGTTAATGCATTTTAAAGCGTTTATGCAACTTAAGAGTTTATGCCATTTAGGATTTATGCATTTTAAAGCGTTTATGCAATTTACATAATTTATGCAAATTAACCCATTCATGCATTTTACCACTTTATGCAGTTTATACAGTTTATGCAACATTACATTTTATGCATTTTACCAATTTATGCAAATTGAAGAGTTTATGCAATTTCTGCATTCGCTTCCCGCATTTCCGCAGTCAATCGCAATGGCGCAGCCATTGCATTTCTAGTTATTATCATTATTACTTTAACTTGTTTTAGTGGTTTTTGATTGTTTGCCTTGGGTTAGGGTTAGGGTTTAGGGTGAGGTGCATTAAAAAGCCAGGGTGTAATGTGGCCCCCCCTCAGCGTGCCCCCACCCCGCTGCCCTAACCAGGGTGTTGGTGTGAGCAGTTTAGTAACATAAGTAACCTGTACTAGTGCTTTAAAGACAAGGTTAATGGACCTGTTGAAACGGGGGGGCCTCCAGCTGGTCCATCTCTCGCCCTAATAATGTGTTGTTAAATGATGGTCCGTGGCAATGAGCAATAACAGCATTAAGTTTTCTTTCACAAGTAAATTCTCTCAAGTTCCTGCGATACAGACTAAAGGACTAGAGGGTTGGTGACATTAGTTATATCAGCACTGCTGTGGCACAAAGTCACAATAATACACAATGACTTACTGAGTATGATGAAGACAAGGTCACAGGTCTGTAACATGTTTCTCAAACACACTTCTCTTATACAGTTTTTTAAAATGCTGTAGACGGTCAGCGCCTTCAGTGTCCATCTAAGATGTTCCACAGATGTAAACCGTGACTTCTCAAGGTGGAATGAAGACTTTGTACTTTCAAATTATGGGTTCCTCTTAGATCAGAACTTCTCTTTTACTAAACATTTGTTGTATATTTCAGACAATTACTTATGACACGTATTAGGGCGACGAGGCCCAAAGCCGTGAACGCACGTCCGGTCCAGCCTCCAAACATCAGAGTGTTTTTAAATCACAGACACGTGTTTTCAGAAAAGCCTTCGATCCAAAGCCACCGACTCGATGCTGCTTTTATGTGTTTGTGTTTATTGTTGTCGACTGTGATTCTTGTTTTGATCCTGGAAAGCGCTCTGGGACCTCCTGGCTGTTGTTGGGCGCGATACAAATAACATGTGATTGATTGAAAAAACGATATCACGATATAAACGGAACGATCACGATAACAATGTTTGTTTATATGTGTAATATATATATATATATATATATATATATATATAGAACTGACAACGCTTAGAAAATCCACATTATACTTTATCATGTGACCAAATTTAAACAGGGAAACGTGGAAGAGCTCGAGCTTCTGTCTCCACCTGGTCTGGAGTCTGTGTTTACGTGACTGAGGACACGCGTGAACACCAGACAGGTACACATGAACTCTTCTCAGGTCTCAGTCTGGAGAAACACTCACTCTGAGCAGGTCTCACTCACCTTGAGCTGTTCCTTCAGCCGTGACTCTCCGGGGGCGATGATGGACCAGGTCCCGTAGCCCACCCCCAGCACCAGCGCGATGCCACTGGAGACCAGCATGGTCCGCAGGGCGCTCATCCTCCCTCAGGCTGCGGCTCACGGGCTCACGCGGAGGACAAACCGGAGGACAGACCGGAGGATAAACCGGAGGATAAACGGAGGATAAACCGGAGGATAAACGGAGGATAAACCGGAGGATAAACCGGAGGATAAACGGAGGATAAACGGAGGAAACCGAGGAGCTCTGCGCACACAGGAGCAGTTACGGAACCGACCGAGTTGACCCCTGGTTGACCCCTGGTGACGACAGTAGTTTCATGAAGCACTGAGACGTTACCGCCACCGTGCGGCCCGGAGCGTCATTACGTCATTACGTCTGTGCCAGTTTTTTATTTCAATGTTATTTCATTATAAACGAGAAGTCATTTGTGCAAAATACAAACCTTAGAGGGAAATGAACAAGATGAGATTTATGTGAAATCAGGATTTTTAAACATAAAATATACAAGAAAACATCTGCAGATTTCTGAGGGAAAAGTCACAAACGGATGAGAAGACAGAGCCATGTGTAGATGTTCTGAGCTGTATCTGCAGCTTCTCCTCATGTTTATGATCCTGCTCGTGTCAACATGAGGCCACAGGTCTTTGTGATGTTCCTGCTCCAGCAAAGCTCAGCTGCTTTTATTGTGGAGGCCGACACAGCAACATCTTCATTTTCTTTCTTTAACTCAAGAATATATAGATCTATATATTTCCCTCATCGTGTTCCGTATTAACCTCTATCACCCACCTTAACCAAACACAATTTCTCCAGCTTTATCCAAATCTAAAAGCTTCTCGACTGGTGAGCTACAGCCGACAGAAAACACAGACATGTAAAACTCTTCCTTGTTTTTGTGAGCGTGTTTTAAGTTTTATTTTATTTTTTATCACTTTTTCACAAAAAAGTGACAAAAAATGACAAAAAAGAGACAAAAAATCTACAAAAAAGTGATAAAAAAGTGATAAAAAAGTGATAAAAAAGAGACAAAAAATTGACAAAAAAGTGACAAAAAATTGACAAAAAAGTGACAAAAAAGTGACAAAAAAGTGATAAAAAAGTGATTAAAAAATGACAAAAAAGTGACAAAAAAGTGATAAAAAAGTGATAAAAAAGAGACAAAAAATTGACAAAAAAGTGACAAAAAATTGACAAAAAAGTGACAAAAAAGTGACAAAAAAGTGATAAAAAAATGATCAAAAAATGACAAAAAAGTGACAAAAAAGTGATAAAAAAGTGATAAAAAAGAGACAAAAAATTGACAAAAAAGTGACAAAAAATTGACAAAAAAGTGACAAAAAAGTGACAAAAAAGTGACAAAAAATTGACAAAAAAGTGACAAAAAAGTGATAAAAAAGTGACAAAAAAGTGACAAAAAAGTGACAAAAAAGTGACAAAAAAGTGGCAAAAAATTTGATCAAAATTTGACAAAATTTGACAAAAAAGTGATTAAAAAGTGGAAAAAATGTGACAATAATGTGACATAAAAGGGACAAAACATTGACAAAAAAGTGAAAAAAATGTGATAAAAAAAAAGCTGCAAAAAAAAATATGGCAAAAAAGTGACAAAAAATGACAAAAAACTTAACAAGATGAGTTTAGCAGGTCTTAGCTTTCAAATGAGGCTGCACGCTCTGATTGAGAAGCTTCTAGATTTGGGTAAAGCTGAACGGGAGAAGATGCGGGGGTTATGAGGTTAAACGCGTGTCCCTCTGCCGCCCCCTGCCGGCCGCTCTCCGCACGCGCAGCCTCGGCCGCCATGTTGGACCGTCCTCACAGATGTCAACAACAGTCCGGTCCGTGAGCTTTGTCCTCGGGTTAGTCCTCGGTTTGGGCCTCGGTGAGTCCCCGGTGAGTCCCCGGTGAGTCCCCGGTGAGTCCTGGGTGAGTCCTCGGGTTAGTCCAGAGCCAGGCCGGGTCCATGAGAGACTGCGGAGGGGTTTAAAGCCACAGACAGAGACGGGTTTGTTTGTTTAAAGTCTCCAACATGAGCTCGTCGTTGACTCAGCGGCGCAGCTCGGGCCTGGTCCAGAGGAGGCCCCGAGACCGCCAGGACCCCGAGGAGGAGGACGAGGAGGCCCGCAGGACGGAGGAGCAGGACGAGGAGGACCCGGAGGACTCGAAGGAGACCCGGCTCACGCTCATGGAGGAGGTTCTGCTGCTGGGCCTGAAGGACAGAGAGGTTCGTGTTTGCTAACGTTAGCTTAGCATTAGCGCGAGCTCAGCTGGGTTTGAGGAGATCTGAGGCCAAGACGGCAGGAAACATATTCAAGTATACTGATATACCAATATACAAATTATACATGGACTTAGCCCTACAGAGGATCAATATACAAGTATACAAATATACAAATATACACATATATATGTAAGTATGCAAATATACATGTGAACAAACCAGAACTAAAGAGGACAAATATACAGATATACAAATATACATGGACTTAGCCCTACACAGGAGAAATATACAAATATACAAATATACATGTGAACAAACCAGAACTAAAGAGGATCAATATACAAGTACACAAATATACATGGACTTAGCCCTACAGAGGAGAAATATACAAGTATACAGACATTCGAAATTATACATGGACTTGGCACCAAAGAGGACACATATACAGATATACAGATATACAGATATACAAATATACAAATATACATGTGAACAAACCAAGACCAAAGAGGACACATATACATGTATGTAAGTATATAAATACACATGGAAACAGGGTCTGAACCAGGACTTGCCCACACTGGTCCTTAAAGGCCCTGTACTCGGTGATGGGAGTAACTGAATGCATGTATTTGGGTATATATGTATTCAGAAACATTTACTTTCTTGATCAAAGGAACTCCAGCTTCATAATAAAGCTCAGTCTGGGCTGTTTGTGAAGAGCTGTGTTTGTTCCACATTAGTGTTAAATAAGTTCAAACGTGCTCTTCATTTATGCTTTAATATTCTGCAAATCAATGTTAAAGGATTCTAAGTATTCAGAATATACTGTCCGCTGATTGTACAAAGTAGCACAGTGCGTTACTACATACATTAAGGCAAGTATTCTGTAACTAAATACAGTTTAAAGTATTGTGTAACTAAATCCAGTTTAAAGTATTCTCTCCGACACTGGATAAACCTGATCTTTATAAACGAAGCAGCCGCAGAGGTGACGGTGTGTTTGTGTAACTGGCCTCGCGCTCGTCGCCTCTGCAGGACGGCCGGTCACTGACCTGTTCATTATCCTGCAGTAATAAAGTATAAAGTGAGTGACACGGTGAGTTTACTGTGACGGGGGGACAGCACTTTGGTTCTCGTGCTTCGTGCACTGTGGTTACATTCGGGACATGAACATGTGATTGTGAGTGTTTTGTTCTTTATAAATGTCATAAATGTGAATGTCTGTCTCACCTGCACAGACAGAAGGACTCCTGGTTTTAACAGAGGCTGATAAGAGAAGCTTCTCTCACAGCAGATACTCACGTGTTGCACTTTACTCTTTGATCAGTTAAACACGTCCTGCCAATCATTCATCTGCGTCGGCACCGAGGGGGGGGGCACGTATCGCTCTCACTCATCCAGCTTATGGTTTAGAACAGATTCAATGATTTTCACTGGTCACGTTTCAGATACGAAATTTACAATAAGTTTATCTCCAGTGTCAAGAAATGTGTGTGGGGGGAATTAAAAAGGTTAAAATAATATGGGACAGGACATAGGGGAAATAGGGGAAGGAGAAGTAAGTCGGGTTGTCAAAAAATCAATTCCTCAAAACTAAATCGTTACTAAAAGTAGTATCGAAACTCGATGTTCCTTTGAGGTATCGATACTTTCTGTGTTTCCTCCTCTCAGAGGCAGCAGGAGGAACTGCGCCTCAGCCCAGGACTTAAACAAGAGCTCAGGAGCGTTTTCAGTTAGCATCATGATCAAGTGTCTCGACTCTGCAGATGTTCAGAGGAATTTAAAGGAATAGGCCAGCGTTTTTACGTTTCTTCCCCCGTGCCTTCAGTCACGTAAACACAGCGCAGACGGCGTTAGCATTTAGCCTCTCCCTCTCTCCTCTATAGCTCCAAAACAGGTCAAGATAGAAGCTACCAAGCTCTTCCACGTTTTCCCTATTTAAATATGGTGAAATTTGGCATCCGCACAGTAAAGTGAATATTACTGCGCGGGTTTCGAACTCCTCCTGGTATTATTCCGCCTTACAATATAGTTCCCCCTTTTATCCGCTTAGAAAATCCACATTGTTTAATTGTGTGTAATTATACTTTGTAGTGGAACACTTCACGTAACCATATTTAAATAGGGAAAACGTGGAAGAGCTCGGTAGCTTCTATCTTGACCTGTTTTGGAGCTATAGAGGAGAGAGGGAGAGGCTAAATGCTAACGCCGTCTGCGCTGTGTTTACGTGACTGAAGATCAGACAGGTCCTAAAGAACTCGTCACAGCTCAGGTAAGAACATATCTCAGTCTGGAAAAACAGTGGCCTGTTCCTTTAAAGTCCAGTTCTAACATGGTTTGTGCTTTGGGCGATGTCACTCCTGTTAAGTTCCAACAGAGCTGCAGCGCGACGAAGCAACACCGTCCTTTCTTCTCCTCGTAACAGCCCACACTCGTCCTCCCGCTGTGTGACAGGCCCTGCCTCAGCGTGTCTCATGTCTCCCGTGTCTCATGTCTCCCGTGTCTCCCGTGTCTCCAGGGCTACACGTCCTTCTGGAACGACTGCATCTCGTCGGGGCTGCGGGGCTGCATGCTGATCGAGCTGGCTCTGAGGGGACGTCTGCAGCTGGAGAACGGCGGCGTCAGGAGGAAGGCTCTGCTGGCCAGGAAGGTACGAGCTCCCGACCCGACCCGACCCTCCCGACCCGACCCTCCTGACCCCCCTGACCCTCTTTAGCCTCACTGACCGTCTGCTGTGTCCAGGTCATCTGCAAGTCGGACGCTCCCACAGGAGATGTTCTGCTGGACGAGGCCCTGAAACACATCAAGGAGACCCAGCCTCCGGAGACGGTGCAGAGCTGGATCGAGCTGCTCAGCGGTCAGTCACAATAACAGAACAATAACGTGTGAGATCTGCACCAAACCGTCTGTAACAGAACAATAACATGTGAGATCTGCACCAAACCGTCTGTAACAGAACAATAACATGTGAGATCTGCACCAAACCGTCTGTAACAGAACAATAACGTGTGAGATCTGCACCAAACCGTCTGTAACAGAACAATAACATGTGAGATCTGCACCAAACCGTCTGTAACAGAACAATAACGTGTGAGATCTGCACCAAACCGTCTGTAACAGAACAATAACGTGTGAGATCTGCACCAAACCGTCTGTAACAGAACAATAACATGTGAGATCTGCACCAAACCGTCTATAACAGAACAATAACGTGTGAGATCTGCACCAAACCGTCTGTAACAGAACAATAACGTGTGAGATCTGCACCAAACCGTCTGTAACAGAACAATAACATGTGAGAGCTGCACCAAACCGTCTGTAACAGAACAATAACGTGTGAGATCTGCACCAAACCGTCTGTAACAGAACAATAACGTGTGAGATCTGCACCAAACCGTCTGTAACAGAACAATAACGTGTGAGATCTGCACCAAACCGTCTGTAGCAGAACAATAACATGTGAGATCTGCACCAAACCGTCTGTAACAGAACAATAACGTGTGAGATCTGCACCAAACCGTCTATAACAGAACAATAACGTGTGAGATCTGCACCAAACCGTCTATAACAGAACAATAACATGTGAGATCTGCACCAAACCGTCTGTAACAGAACAATAACGTGTGAGATCTGCACCAAACCGTCTGTAACAGAACAATAACATGTGAGATCTGCACCAAACCGTCTGTAACAGAACAATAACGTGTGAGATCTGCACCAAACCGTCTATAACAGAACAATAACATGTGAGATCTGCACCAAACCGTCTATAACAGAACAATAACGTGTGAGATCTGCACCAAACCGTCTATAACAGAACAATAACGTGTGAGATCTGCACCAAACCGTCTATAACAGAACAATAACGTGTGAGATCTGCACCAAACCGTCTATAACAGAACAATAACGTGTGAGATCTGCACCAAACCGTCTGTAACAGAACAATAACATGTGAGATCTGCACCAAACCGTCTGTAACAGAACAATAACATGTGAGATCTGCACCAAACCGTCTATAACAGAACAATAACGTGTGAGATCTGCACCAAACCGTCTGTAACAGAACAATAACATGTGAGATCTGCACCAAACCGTCTATAACAGAACAATAACGTGTGAGATCTGCACCAAACCGTCTATAACAGAACAATAACGTGTGGGATCTGCACCAAACCGTCTGTAACAGAACAATAACGTGTGAGATCTGCACCAAACCGTCTGTAACAGAACAATAACGTGTGAGATCTGCACCAAACCGTCTGTAACAGAACAATAACGTGTGAGATCTGCACCAAACCGTCTATAACAGAACAATAACGTGTGAGATCTGCACCAAACCGTCTATAACAGAACAATAACGTGTGGGATCTGCACCAAACCGTCTATAACAGAACAATAACGTGTGAGATCTGCACCAAACCGTCTGTAACAGAACAATAACGTGTGAGATCTGCACCAAACCGTCTGTAACAGAACAATAACGTGTGAGATCTGCACCAAACCGTCTGTAACAGAACAATAACATGTGAGATCTGCACCAAACCGTCTGTAACAGAACAATAACATGTGAGATCTGCACCAAACCGTCTATAACAGAACAATAACGTGTGAGATCTGCACCAAACCGTCTATAACAGAACAATAACGTGTGGGATCTGCACCAAACCGTCTATAACAGAACAATAACGTGTGAGATCTGCACCAAACCGTCTATAACAGAACAATAACATGTGAGATCTGCACCAAACCGTCTATAACAGAACAATAACATGTGAGATCTGCACCAAACCGTCTGTAACAGAACAATAACATGTGAGATCTGCACCAAACCACCTATAACAGAACAATAACGTGTGAGATCTGCACCAAACCGTCTGTAACAGAACAATAACATGTGAGATCTGCACCAAACCGCCTATAACAGAACAATAACGTGTGAGATCTGCACCAAACCACCTATAACAGAACAATAACATGTGAGATCTGCACCAAACCGTCTGTAACAGAACAATAACATGTGAGATCTGCACCAAACCGCCTATAACAGAACAATAACGTGTGAGATCTGCACCAAACCGTCTGTAACAGAACAATAACATGTGAGATCTGCACCAAACCGCCTATAACAGAACAATAACGTGTGAGATCTGCACCAAACCGTCTGTAACAGAACAATAACATGTGAGATCTGCACCAAACCGTCTGTAACAGAACAATAACATGTGAGATCTGCACCAAACCACCTATAACAGAACAATAACGTGTGGGATCTGCACCAAACCGTCTATAACAGAACAATAACGTGTGAGATCTGCACCAAACCGTCTGTAATAGAACAATAACGTGTGAGATCTGCACCAAACCGTCTATAACAGAACAATAACGTGTGAGATCTGCACCAAACCGTCTATAACAGAACAATAACGTGTGAGATCTGCACCAAACCGTCTATAACAGAACAATAACGTGTGAGATCTGCACCAAACCGTCTATAACAGAACAATAACGTGTGGGATCTGCACCAAACCGTCTATAACAGAACAATAACGTGTGAGATCTGCACCAAACCATCTATAACAGAACAATAACGTGTGAGATCTGCACCAAACCACCTATAACAGAACAATAACGTGTGAGATCTGCACCAAACCACCTATAACAGAACAATAACATGTGAGATCTGCACCAAACCGTCTGTAACAGAACAATAACATGTGAGATCTGCACCAAACCGTCTATAACAGAACAATAACATGTGAGATCTGCACCAAACCGTCTATAACAGAACAATAACGTGTGAGATCTGCACCAAACCACCTATAACAGAACAATAACGTGTGAGATCTGCACCAAACCGTCTGTAACAGAACAATAACATGTGAGATCTGCACCAAACCGCCTATAACAGAACAATAACGTGTGAGATCTGCACCAAACCGTCTATAACAGAACAATAACATGTGAGATCTGCACCAAACCACCTATAACAGAACAATAACGTGTGAGATCTGCACCAAACCGTCTGTAACAGAACAATAACATGTGAGATCTGCACCAAACCGCCTATAACAGAACAATAACGTGTGAGATCTGCACCAAACCACCTATAACAGAACAATAACGTGTGAGATCTGCACCAAACCGTCTGTAACAGAACAATAACATGTGAGATCTGCACCAAACCGCCTATAACAGAACAATAACGTGTGAGATCTGCACCAAACCGCCTATAACAGAACAATAACGTGTGAGATCTGCACCAAACCGTCTATAACAGAACAATAACGTGTGAGATCTGCACCAAACCGTCTATAACAGAACAATAACGTGTGAGATCTGCACCAAACCGTCTGTAACAGAACAATAACATGTGAGATCTGCACCAAACCGTCTGTAACAGAACAATAACGTGTGAGATCTGCACCAAACCGTCTGTAACAGAACAATAACATGTGAGATCTGCACCAAACCGTCTGTAACAGAACAATAACGTGTGAGATCTGCACCAAACCATCTATAACAGAACAATAACGTGTGAGATCTGCACCAAACCGTCTGTAACAGAACAATAACGTGTGAGATCTGCACCAAACCGTCTGTAACAGAACAATAACGTGTGAGATCTGCACCAAACCATCTATAACAGAACAATAACGTGTGAGATCTGCACCAAACCGTCTGTAACAGAACAATAACGTGTGAGATCTGCACCAAACCGTCTATAACAGAACAATAACGTGTGAGATCTGCACCAAACCGTCTGTAACAGAACAATAACATGTGAGATCTGCACCAAACCGTCTGTAACAGAACAATAACGTGTGAGATCTGCACCAAACCGTCTGTAACAGAACAATAACGTGTGAGATCTGCACCAAACCGTCTATAACAGAACAATAACGTGTGGGATCTGCACCAAACCGTCTATAACAGAACAATAACGTGTGAGATCTGCACCAAACCGTCTGTAACAGAACAATAACGTGTGAGATCTGCACCAAACCGTCTATAACAGAACAATAACGTGTGAGATCTGCACCAAACCGTCTATAACAGAACAATAACATGTGAGATCTGCACCAAACCGTCTATAACAGAACAATAACATGTGAGATCTGCACCAAACCGTCTATAACAGAACAATAACATGTGAGATCTGCACCAAACCGTCTATAACAGAACAATAACGTGTGAGATCTGCACCAAACCGTCTGTAACAGAACAATAACATGTGGGATCTGCACCAAACCGTCTATAACAGAACAATAACGTGTGAGATCTGCACCAAACCGTCTGTAACAGAACAATAACGTGTGAGATCTGCACCAAACCGTCTATAACAGAACAATAACATGTGAGATCTGCACCAAACCGTCTGTAACAGAACAATAACATGTGAGATCTGCACCAAACCGTCTATAACAGAACAATAACATGTGAGATCTGCACCAAACCGTCTGTAACAGAACAATAACATGTGAGATCTGCACCAAACCATCTATAACAGAACAATAACGTGTGAGATCTGCACCAAACCGTCTATAACAGAACAATAACACGTGAGATCTGCACCAAACCGTCTATAACAGAACAATAACGTGTGAGATCTGCACCAAACCGTCTATAACAGAACAATAACGTGTGAGATCTGCACCAAACCGTCTATAACAGAACAATAACATGTGAGATCTGCACCAAACCATCTATAACAGAACAATAACATGTGAGATCTGCACCAAACCATCTATAACAGAACAATAACGTGTGAGATCTGCACCAAACCGTCTGTAACAGAACAATAACGTGTGAGATCTGCACCAAACCGTCTGTAACAGAACAATAACGTGTGAGATCTGCACCAAACCGTCTGTAACAGAACAATAACATGTGAGATCTGCACCAAACCATCTATAACAGAACAATAACGTGTGAGATCTGCACCAAACCGTCTGTAACAGAACAATAACGTGTGGGATCTGCACCAAACCGTCTGTAACAGAACAATAACGTGTGAGATCTGCACCAAACCATCTATAACAGAACAATAACGTGTGAGATCTGCACCAAACCGTCTGTAACAGAACAATAACGTGTGAGATCTGCACCAAACCGTCTGTAACAGAACAATAACGTGTGAGATCTGCACCAAACCGTCTATAACAGAACAATAACGTGTGAGATCTGCACCAAACCGTCTGTAACAGAACAATAACGTGTGAGATCTGCACCAAACCACCTATAACAGAACAATAACGTGTGAGATCTGCACCAAACCGTCTATAACAGAACAATAACGTGTGAGATCTGCACCAAACCGTCTATAACAGAACAATAACGTGTGAGATCTGCACCAAACCGTCTGTAATAGAACAATAACGTGTGGGATCTGCACCAAACCGTCTATAACAGAACAATAACGTGTGGGATCTGCACCAAACCGTCTATAACAGAACAATAACGTGTGAGATCTGCACCAAACCGTCTGTAATAGAACAATAACGTGTGAGATCTGCACCAAACCGTCTATAACAGAACAATAACGTGTGAGATCTGCACCAAACCGTCTATAACAGAACAATAACGTGTGAGATCTGCACCAAACCGTCTATAACAGAACAATAACGTGTGGGATCTGCACCAAACCGTCTGTAATAGAACAATAACGTGTGGGATCTGCACCAAACCGTCTATAACAGAACAATAACGTGTGGGATCTGCACCAAACCGTCTATAACAGAACAATAACGTGTGAGATCTGCACCAAACCGTCTATAACAGAACAATAACGTGTGGGATCTGCACCAAACCGTCTATAACAGAACAATAACGTGTGAGATCTGCACCAAACCGTCTGTAATAGAACAATAACGTGTGAGATCTGCACCAAACCGTCTATAACAGAACAATAACGTGTGAGATCTGCACCAAACCGTCTATAACAGAACAATAACGTGTGAGATCTGCACCAAACCGTCTATAACAGAACAATAACGTGTGGGATCTGCACCAAACCGTCTATAACAGAACAATAACGTGTGGGATCTGCACCAAACCGTCTATAACAGAACAATAACGTGTGAGATCTGCACCAAACCGTCTGTAATAGAACAATAACGTGTGAGATCTGCACCAAACCGTCTATAACAGAACAATAACGTGTGAGATCTGCACCAAACCGTCTATAACAGAACAATAACGTGTGAGATCTGCACCAAACCGTCTATAACAGAACAATAACGTGTGAGATCTGCACCAAACCGTCTATAACAGAACAATAACGTGTGGGATCTGCACCAAACCGTCTATAACAGAACAATAACGTGTGAGATCTGCACCAAACCGTCTGTAATAGAACAATAACGTGTGAGATCTGCACCAAACCGTCTATAACAGAACAATAACGTGTGAGATCTGCACCAAACCGTCTATAACAGAACAATAACGTGTGAGATCTGCACCAAACCATCTGTAACAGAACAATAACGTGTGAGATCTGCACCAAACCACCTATAACAGAACAATAACGTGTGAGATCTGCACCAAACCGTCTATAACAGAACAATAACGTGTGGGATCTGCACCAAACCGTCTATAACAGAACAATAACGTGTGAGATCTGCACCAAACCGTCTGTAATAGAACAATAACGTGTGAGATCTGCACCAAACCGTCTATAACAGAACAATAACGTGTGAGATCTGCACCAAACCATCTGTAACAGAACAATAACGTGTGAGATCTGCACCAAACCGTCTGTAACAGAACAATAACGTGTGAGATCTGCACCAAACCGTCTATAACAGAACAATAACGTGTGAGATCTGCACCAAACCGTCTATAACAGAACAATAACGTGTGAGATCTGCACCAAACCGTCTGTAACAGAACAATAACGTGTGAGATCTGCACCAAACCATCTATAACAGAACAATAACGTGTGAGATCTGCACCAAACCGTCTATAACAGAACAATAACGTGTGAGATCTGCACCAAACCGTCTGTAATAGAACAATAACGTGTGAGATCTGCACCAAACCGTCTATAACAGAACAATAACGTGTGAGATCTGCACCAAACCGTCTATAACAGAACAATAACGTGTGAGATCTGCACCAAACCATCTATAACAGAACAATAACGTGTGAGATCTGCACCAAACCGTCTATAACAGAACAATAACACGTGAGATCTGCACCAAACCGTCTATAACAGAACAATAACATGTGAGATCTGCACCAAACCGTCTATAACAGAACAATAACACGTGAGATCTGCACCAAACCGTCTATAACAGAACAATAACATGTGAGATCTGCACCAAACCGTCTGTAACAGAACAATAACGTGTGAGATCTGCACCAAACCATCTATAACAGAACAATAACGTGTGAGATCTGCACCAAACCGTCTATAACAGAACAATAACGTGTGAGATCTGCACCAAACCGTCTATAACAGAACAATAACATGTGAGATCTGCACTTTTACGATGATGGGGAATCATTCTGGGGACGTTCATTTAGCAATTATTATTATTAATTCTGAGAAATGTGGGAGGGGTTAGGTAAGAAATGGGGAGAAAGTGTGGGAAATATTTGTGATAAAAAATGTGCAAAAGTTAGAATGTAAAAAAAAAAAAAATGGCGGCAAAAATTCAGGAAAATAGTGAAAAATTGGAAATAATTTGGCTTGAAATTGTGGAAATAAATAAGAAAAATAATTTAAAAAAAAAAACATTTAAATCATTTACACATTTATATGATTAATTTGAGCTGAAACAACCAAGTCTGTTCCTTTAAGGCTGGCCCTGGACCAACAGCATCAAAACTGTGAATGTAAAAACTCCGCTTTTTAAAGGAACAGGCCGGTGTTTTTCCAGACTGAGATCTGTTCTTACCTTAGATGAGTTCATGTGCACCTGTCTGGTCTTCACGCGTGTCCTCAGTCACGTTAGCACAGACGGCGTTAGCATTTAGCCTCTCCTCCTCTACAGCTCCAAACCAGGTGAAGATGGAAGCGACCGAGCTCTTCAGGTGTCACTATTTAACCCTTAGTAACACCTTTAAAAACTCCCGTTAAGGAGCTTCGACACAAAACTGTGCTTGAACATTTAGAGAGCTGTAACTCTGGTATTTGGACAAAAATGATTGTTATTCTCCAGTCGTCTCCATGCCCCTGTAAACAGCTGGTCATCAAGTCTGACTGTCTTTATTTACCTCTGTAAATGTTCCTTGTTTTTGTCCAAATACCGGTTCAAAAACCTCTACCTCTGTCCTGCCCCGTCCTAAACACTCCCACAGCCTCGCTCTGATGCAGAAAGTCACAAAACACTGAAGTAATGCAGTTGTTTCTGTTATTTACGACCGTTCACTAACATTGGAAATAACAGACATTTTCTTTCTCCTGTCAAACTAGGTAAAAATGGCGTCATGGTGAAAAAGGGCGTTTATAGAAGCGTTTTGATAAGTTGTGATTATGATGTAAGTCTGTGGGGTCAAAGGGCCACAATGGAAATCCACTTTAGTGACTTTGCAACAGAAAGTTAGCAATGAAAAGGTTCAAATATTTAAAAAGTTGTATTATTTTTTATACGTATGACAAGAGGAGAGGTCAGCCTCCAAATAAAAAAAAATAAAAAAATATTGTTCCTTTATGTTTTCATAGCTCTCTAAAGTGTGGAAGCTCACACAACATAACATGTTTTACTAAAATCGCCGCTACATAAACAAATGTCAACTTAGAAACAAATCCTTCGGGTCATTTCACTCAGACCTCAGGCCACACCAGCCAGAACAGAAGTTTACCTTTTTGGATTTGAAATTTTAAAAATATTGCATTGTTTGTGTTTTTGGAACATGTGCTGCGGGTCAGAAAGTTGGCAATGAAAGGGTTAAAACATTATAAAAGTTATGGAAAGAGGAGAGTCAGGCCTTTAAAAAAAAAGGAAGAAATATTGTTCCTTCATGGAGTTAAAGCTCGTGAGTATTTTTTATGCGTGTTTACATTGGGATAAAAATCCAAATGCCATCAAATTATTGTAGATCACCAAAAAATCCCCCCCTTGGAAAATTTCACCCAATTCGGGCGTTCTGCTCTCCCAAAATGTCATCCGATGGGCGGGGGAGCGACTGAATTTTGCGGTGCATTATGGGTGACCAATAGTCTTCGAGAGTTCCGGTTCTGCTGGAGCGTTTTCGTTCGCTCTGCTTCATCTTCTGCTCAGAGAGGAAAACAGTTCTGTAGCAGATATTTTACGATGCAGACTTCCACTGTTCCGACTCCCTACATTTGGGGCTCGTACCTCCCGCCTCCCCTCCTGCCTTCAGCGGACACTTTTAGCCCCGCACTGCCCCGCTGTACGGTCCCCCGCCCGGCTCGGAGCCTCGAAGCAGTTACTTTATAAAGCAGCCTTTGAGATGATCACACACTGAGCCGGGCTTGATAATTTGTGGTTTATTGCAGACTTTTCATCAACAATGAGCTGCAGGCGATTGTAACAAGCTAACGGGGCTAAGCTAACGGGGCTAACCTGGAATAACCATCGTCCACTGGCACAAATAACAGTCCTTTATTCGGACATATGGGCTGGACATGAACTTAAATACTGGGGAGATCCTTGTGCAGATCGTGTGTAGCCATAGTTGAAGATCCTTCATCATCACATTCTTCCCTCTCAGCTGAACTTCATTCACATTGCCCCCCTTTTTACACTCGCACACACAGACGTTTTCGTTCGCTCTGCTCGCCATCATCTTCTTCTAAATCTTCATAAACACCATCCGCTCGTTCAACTCGCAGCAACAATTCCTCCTTTCGTTTCCCCACACTCCAAATACCCTTTCTCTTCAACTTTTCACGCAATCCAGGCCCTGCCAGTCGCTTGTGAGCCATATTCGCCATTACATTAAATCAACCGGAAGTGAAATAGGCAACAACGGATGTTTTTTTTTTATCGCTCCCCCGGCCCATCGGGTGGAATTTTGGGAGAGCAGAACGCCCGAATTGGCTTAAACATGTAGGAGTTATGCAAAAAATAGAGTGTGGGTGTATGTGTATGTGCTTGGGTGTAATTAAGGGTTAAATATGGTTACGTGAAGTGTTAACGATAAAGTATAATTACACAAAATGAAACAATGTGTATAAAACGAGGAACTATATTGTGAGGAGTAATAATACCAGGAGTACTTTGGCGTCCGCGCAGTAACGTTAAGATATTACTGCGGATGTGGAAGTACTCCTGGTATTATGACTATACTCGGATGGTGTAACACTTCCTGTAATCATATCTAAATAGGGGAAACGTGGAGGAGCTTGTGAAGACCAGACAGGTACACATGAACTCGTCTAAGCTCAGGTGAGAACATATTGTCACGGTTGGATCAGTGGTTCCTCTGAAACTGTCCGTGCTCCACGAGGAAAGGAAAAGGTTAAAGTGCAACTAAACGGGCGTGGCAGAGCCTTTCCCCACCCACAAACAGAAGTCAAAAAGTGCTGAGAAAGGGGTGGTCTCGGAGGCTTTGGGGGAGACGAGGGGGGTGAGTGTGTGGGCGGGGTCTGCTCTGTTGACAGTCTCAGACCACGCCCCTCGATCTGACAGGACTGATATATATTTCTATGGGACTGACAGACGCTGTTACCGCTGTCACCACTGTGCGCAAGGTTTAAAAAAAAAAAAACTATCCTACGAAAAAAAACAAAAAAGATGGCCGCTGGTAGATACTCGCTCGCTGTCAGTGACTGCGAACAGAGAGAGAGCATCGCACAGTCGCTTTTCTAAGGGATTTATTCCTCTACACCTCAGCCGAAGTGTGAGCATCGCAGGGGCGCCATCTACTGGTTTGACTGCGCTACGCGTGTCCTGGTTGCTGCGTGACGGAGGCGGAGGCGTGTGTGGGCGGGGCCACAGAGGCGTGTGTGGGCGGGGCCACAGAGGCACAGAGGCAGAACTGATGACGTTTTGTGGACGCCGTGGACACACTCTCCTCCAACCACAAAATATCAAATGCAGTTGCTGCGTGAAACCAGTAGAGGCGCTAACCCTGCGGTTTTAGACACAAACGTGAGATTTTGAAAAAGTTTGCCCCAAATGTCAACATATTGACTGGGACATGTAGCTAACTCTATTCAACAACCATTTAGACCGTTTATCAGCAAAACAAAGTGGATTTGGTGTTTAGTTCCTCTTTAAAGCTGTGTTTGTGTTCCCTGCAGGAGAGACGTGGAACCCCCTGAAGCTGCACTACCAGCTGAGGAACGTCCGCGAGCGCCTGGCCAAGAACCTGGTGGAGAAGGGCGTCCTGACCACGGAGAAGCAGAACTTCCTGCTGTTCGACATGACCACCCACCCCCTGACCAACAGCACCATCAAGCACCGGCTGATCCACAAGGTGCAGGAGGCGGTGCTGGAGCGCTGGGTGAACGAGCCGCAGCGCATGGACAAGCGGATGCTGGCGCTCATCTTCCTCGCCCACTCGTCCGACGTGCTGGAGAACGCCTTCGCCCCGCTGCTGGACGAGCAGTACGACCTGGCCATGAAGAGGGTCCGGCTCCTGCTGGACCTGGAGCCGGAGGCCGAGGGCGCCAAGCCCAACGCCAACGAGCTGCTGTGGGCCGTGGTGGCCGCCTTCACCAAATGAGCCGGCGGCGTCTCCCGGAGCGTTTCCCCTCCGCTCGGGGCTCGCGCCTCAGAGCAGGGACTGAACGAGCCTGAGCCGGGGCGAGAGGACGAAACCTGACTGTAGAGGAACATCTGTCCTCGCTCTGGTCCTTCAATGTTGTTCATCTGGATTCAAACTGGCACTCGATCCAAAGTTCTTCAAAATAATGACATTTCTTAACAACTTTTTACTGCGTACGGATTTAAATCATATGTTTGGGCTGAAACGCTTTTGAATCATGACATTTCCCTCATTCCTCGATTCGAGCCATTCCCAAAGTCCATGAGGAGCGTTCAGAAGGAAGCAGCGGGGCCCCGGGGCCACAGGGTCTCGCCTTCTCAGTCGGAGGGCGGGGCATCTGAAGCCTGGTTCACGAGCGGCCATTTTGAAACGGTGGGGGAGATTTTTCCAAACGTTAGCGACTCCACACACGGCAATTCAAACAGGTCATGTGTGTGTTCACCCCACACGTCACACGCAAACCCACTTCACTCAGGAACATTCCCCGGTCAGAGGTCAGAGGTCGGAGGTCACCGGACGCTCTGCTGCATGACGGCTGTTTGGTTTGAGCGGGAAAACTCTCCATGACTTCAACAAAACATACTTGTTTTTACTAAATACAAAGAGGTTCAACAGCCCATAATAAACGGATCATGCTAACCCAGAAGCAGCGTTAGCTTCATGCTACGTTAGCTCACGAACTGAACAATGATGCAAGTTAGCTGTTATGCTAATTCTGGTACATTTACATTGAGGCTTTGTGCTGTTGGTTAATGTGCTCTGTCCTAATTCAAATTAATAAATAAAAATGTTGCTAAAAACATCCACATGGCTTTACTGATGTGATCAACATGTTTATAGAAGAAGAAGAAGAAGAAGAAGAGAGGGGTCAGGATTGCTCGTATTGGGGTAAAGTCCCTCTGAGGCCCGACTTCACTTTGGGAACCACTGCTCTTTTCAAAGGAATGTTTGCAAATGGCATTAAAAATAATAATAGAAAAAAACATTTCTTTTAGGGCTGCACCAAACCGACACTCGTATCAAATATCCAATACCGAAAACGATACGATATCGTGTTTCAGCTACAATTAACCGATACTGTGTTTAGTTTGTTAAAGAGGGGGTGTTCTGCTTTAAAGAGGGCGTGTTCTGCTTTAAAGAGGGCGTGTTCTGCTTTAAAGAGGGGGTGTTCTGCTTTAAAGAGGGGGTGTTCTGCTTTAAAGAGGGGGTGTTCTGCTTTAAAGAGGGGGTGTTCTGCTTTAAAGAGGGGGTGTTCTGCTTTTGTCAGTCCCATAGCACCAGTCTATATCTCACTACAATGATGACAAACCTTCTGTTGGTCTGTAAATGCAGTAAATTAGAATAACTGCCTTGTATAAAATGTCTCTCTCAAAATGGCTGTAGTGAATGTCTTGAAATAGGCCTCTGTCTCTTTAAGAACCTCTGAGCCTTTAGACACGCCCCCTCCACACGCTGTCTGTGGCATCAGTGGGGAGGGGGTTCTGCTGAGGAGCAGTGGTTGGTTACTCGGCTCGGAGGCGTCTCCAGGAGGTGGGGGCGTTCCTAGGAGGACTCAGGCAAACCTATCCCTAAAATGGCCGCCATCAGAGTTTTTACAGATTACTCAGAAATACGTGAATGTGCCAAGGCAACACTTCAGCCATGTTTTTAATGAGGGAGTGACAGAATAACATGATGGAAAGCTTGAGAAAGTACATTTTGCATAATACCCCCCCTTTAAATGAGTTAGCGAATAATGACCTAAAACATGAGTAATGTTGTAACGATCAGGTCACTTCATGTGAGTTTATTAAAGTAACTCATGTTGAAAATACACTGATCCTTGTTAAAAGTATTGTATTGATAAATATAATTGATAATTGATCTGTAACGACTACAAGACTTTATCTCCAAGTCTCTTGGTATCGGTTAATATCGGATATCGGATATCGGCCGATACTCAAACCCCAGAAGCAAAAAAGCTGGATCGGTGCATCTGATTTCTTTCTTTTCGTCAGTTTGACTCATTTATACATGTACCAACTCCCACCTGGAGAAAGAGTTCTGAGGCTCCTGAGCAGCTCCTGAACGTCTCCTGAGCAGAGTTCAGTTTCAGAGATAAAAGACCAAACGCCTCTGAATGAAGCGTCTGCTCTAAAGACCCACTATTTTTGTACCGTACGAACTCAGTCTGCAGTCACATCTGGAGCAGGTAAAGCAGTCACATCTGGAGCAGGTAAAGCAGTCACATCTGGAGCAGGTAAAGCAGTGATAGAACAGCTGGAGTTGGTCCGGGTGGTCCAGTGACTGACAGACTGAGCTGCCTCTGACACAGACTCGAGGCGACACCATCATCATCCTCTTCTTCTCTCATGTTCAGTTTCCATCAGCGCCGCCTCGTGAGGGACAGTAGATACAGACGAGCTGGAATCATCTGCTCATGTTGGAGCTTCCAGAGGGAAACACAGAGTTTGGCTTTAGTGCGTCTGAAGGACCTTCTGCAGGTGAGAAGAACCAGAGGACGTGGCAGGAAGAGGAAACGCTGTGTTCATTTTGTTTACGAAAATATTCCTCATTCATCAGTTTTGTCAAAGTCATATTTTTGAGACTAAAATGAGACTAAAACTGTGACTAAAATGTCCAGATGTTTCCGTCGACTAAAATGTGAGAAGAAGAAACTAAAACGATCCAGAGTCTGAAACAGCCTCAGATCAGACTCTCAGATTAAATATGATCAGAGAGAATATTTGAAATGCAAAGTCGACTAAATTCAAATTGAAATTTAAAACTAGACTAAAGTTAAATTACATTTTGTTTCTCACCTGAACCGAGCACATGTTCTCCAGTCTCGGCTTTACCCAAATCTAAAAGAGTCTTGGCCTGAGCTTGCGCCTCACAGTAACGCCTCATATGAAAGCTCCAAAACGAGGAAGAAGAGTTTTATCGTTCTTGAGGTGTGACTCCGGCCTATAGACTGTGAGCTCTCAGGTCAAGAAGCTTTTAGATTTGGGTAAAGCCGAACTGGAGAACATGTGCTTGGCTACAGTTCAGGGTGGGGGGTTAAAGTGAACTCATGCTGTTTCTGACTTCAGTTTTTCGAGGCCTTCAGTTCTTTCAGTTCTTTCATATCAGTGAGTCTCTGCTCCTGATGTTCTCGTGGAGGCAGATGTATAAACACATCTGGACTCGTGAGACCGGAGAGCAGTGGAGTCTGGTCATCGTTGTTTCTGTGACATTAACATCTCATGTTTTTACAAATTAAAAGTGTCTTTTCTTTCCTCAGCTGCTCGTCTGAGACTCGGTTCTTTAACCAGAGGTTTTAAAATGAGGTTCTTTGTGGTTTAAGCCGTTGATCTGTTTTCAGTCTTTCACTCAGGACGTTGTAGAAGTCGAGGAACTTTAAATCCTCAGACGCTTTGAAGAAAAGGAAACCGTCCTCATCATCATCATCATCATCATCATGACCTGTCCCCGAGAACGAGGAACGACATGAGAACCCACGGTAACGACATGAGAACCCACGGTAACGACATTAGAACCCACGGTAACATTAGAACCCACGGTAACGACATGAGAACCCACGGGAACGACTTTAGAACCCACGGTAACGACATGAGAACCCACGGTAACGACATTAGAACCCACGGTAACGACATGAGAACCCACGGTAACGACATGAGAACCCACGGTAACGACATTAGAACCCACGGTAACATTAGAACCCACGGTAACGACATGAGAACCCACGGTAACGACATGAGAACCCACGATAACGACATTAGAACCCACGGTAACGACATGAGAACCCACGGTAACGACATGAGAACCCACGGTAACGAGATGAGAACCCACGGTAACGACATTAGAACCCACGGTAACGACATTAGAACCCACGGTAACGACATGAGAACCCACGGTAACGACATTAGAACCCACGGTAACGACATGAGAACCCACGGTAACGACATTAGAACCCACGGTAACGACATGAGAACCCACGGTAACGACATGAGAACCCACGGTAACGACATGAGAACCCACGGTAACGACATTAGAACCCACGGTAACATTAGAACCCACGGTAACGACATGAGAACCCACGGTAACGACATGAGAACCCACGGTAACGACATTAGAACCCACGGTAACGACATGAGAACCCACGGTAACGACATTAGAACCCACGGTAACATTAGAACCCACGGTAACGACATGAGAACCCACGGTAACGACATGAGAACCCACGGTAACGACATTAGAACCCACGGTAACGACATTAGAACCCACGGTAACGACATGAGAACCCACGGTAACGACATGAGAACCCACGGTAACGACATTAGAACCCACGGTAACGACATTAGAACCCACGGTAACGACATTAGAACCCACGGTAACGACATGAGAACCCACGGTAACGACATGAGAACCCACGGTAACGACATTAGAACCCACGGTAACATTAGAACCCACGGTAACGACATGAGAACCCACGGTAACGACATGAGAACCCACGGTAACGACATTAGAACCCACGGTAACGACATGAGAACCCACGGTAACGACATGAGAACCCACGGTAACGACATTAGAACCCACGGTAACGACATTAGAACCCACGGTAACGACATGAGAACCCACGGTAACGACATGAGAACCCACGGTAACGACATTAGAACCCACGGTAACGACATGAGAACCCACGGTAACGACATGAGAACCCACAGTAACGACATTAGAACCCACGGTAACGACATTAGAACCCACAGTAACATTAGAACCCACGGTAACGACATTAGAACCCACGGGAACGACTTTAGAACCCACGGGAACGACATGAGAACCCACAGTAACGTCATTAGAACCCACGGTAACGACATTAGAACCCACGGTAACGACATGAGAACCCACAGTAACGACATTAGAACCCACGGTAACGACATTAGAACCCACGGTAACGACATGAGAACCCACGGTAACGACATGAGAACCCACGGTAACGACATTAGAACCCACGGTAACGACATGAGAACCCACGGTAACGACATGAGAACCCACGGTAACGACATGAGAACCCACGGTAACGACATTAGAACCCACGGTAACGACATGAGAACCCACGGTAACGACATTAGAACCCACGGTAACGACATTAGAACCCACGGTAACGACATGAGAACCCACGGTAACGACATTAGAACCACGGTAACGACATTAGAACCCACGGTAACGACATGAGAACCCACGGTAACGACATTAGAACCCACGGTAACGACATGAGAACCCACGGTAACGACATTAGAACCCACGGTAACGACATTAGAACCCACGGTAACGACATGAGAACCCACGGTAACGACATTAGAACCCACAGTAACGACATGAGAACCCACGGTAACGACATGAGAACCCACGGTAACGACATTAGAACCCACGGTAACGTCATTAGAACCCACGGTAACGACATTAGAACTCACGGTAACGACATTAGAACCCACGGGAACGACATTAGAACCCACGGTAACGACATGAGAACCGACGGTAACGACATGAGAACCCACGGTAACGACATTAGAACCCACGGTAACGACATTAGAACCCACGGTAACGACATTAGAACCCACGGTAACGACATGAGAACCGACGGTAACGACATTAGAACCCACGGTAACGACATTAGAACCCACGGTAACGACATGAGAACCCACGGTAACGTCATGAGAACCCACGGTAACGACATGAGAACCCACGGTAACGACATGAGAACCCACGGTAACGACATGAGAACCCACGGTAACGAGATTAGAACCCACGGTAACGAGATTAGAACCCACGGTAACATTAGAACCCACGGTAACGACATTAGAACCCACGGTAACGACATGAGAACCCACGGTAACGACATTAGAACCCACGGTAACGACATTAGAACCCACGGTAACGACATTAGAACCCACGGTAACGACATGAGAACCCACGGTAACGACATGAGAACCCACGGTAACGACATTAGAACCCACGGTAACGACATGAGAACCCACGGTAACGACATGAGAACCCACGGTAACGACATGAGAACCGACGGTAACGACATGAGAACCCACGGTAACGACATTAGAACCCACGGTAACGACATGAGAACCCACGGTAACGACATGAGAACCCACGGTAACGACATTAGAACCCACGGTAACGACATGAGAACCCACGGTAACGACATGAGAACCCACGGTAACGACATGAGAACCGACGGTAACGACATGAGAACCCACGGTAACGACATTAGAACCCCCGGTAACGTCATTAGAACCCACGGTAACGACATGAGAACCCACGGTAACGACATGAGAACCCACGGTAACGACATGAGAACCCACGGTAACGACATGAGAGCCCACGGTAACGACATGAGAACCCACGGTAACGACATGAGAACCCACGGTAACGACATTAGAACCCACGGTAACGACATGAGAACCCACGGTAACGACATGAGAACCCACGGTAACGACATGAGAACCCACGGTAACGACATGAGAACCCACGGTAACGACATGAGAACCCACGGTAACGTCATTAGAACCCACGGTAACGACATTAGAACCCACGGTAACGACATTAGAACCCACGGTAACGACATGAGAACCCACGGTAACGACATGAGAACCCACGGTAACGACATGAGAACCCACGGTAACGACATTAGAACCCACGGTAACGACATGAGAACCCACGGTAACGACATTAGAACCCACGGTAACGACATGAGAACCCACGGTAACGACATTAGAACCCACGGTAACGACATTAGAACCCACAGTAACGACATGAGAACCCACGGTAACGACATTAGAACCCACGGTAACGACATGAGAACCCACGGTAACATTAGAACCCACGGTAACGACATTAGAACCCACGGTAACGACATTAGAACCCACGGTAACGACATTAGAACCCACGGTAACGACATGAGAACCCACGGTAACGACATGAGAACCCACGGTAACGACATGAGAACCCACGGTAACGAGATTAGAACCCACGGTAACGAGATTAGAACCCACGGTAACATTAGAACCCACGGTAACGACATTAGAACCCACGGTAACGACATGAGAACCCACGGTAACGACATTAGAACCCACAGTAACGACATGAGAACCCACGGTAACGACATGAGAACCCACGGTAACGACATTAGAACCCACGGTAACGACATGAGAACCCACGGTAACGACATGAGAACCCACGGTAACGACATGAGAACCGACGGTAACGACATGAGAACCCACGGTAACGACATTAGAACCCCCGGTAACGTCATTAGAACCCACGGTAACGACATGAGAACCCACGGTAACGACATGAGAACCCACGGTAACGACATGAGAACCCACGGTAACGACATGAGAACCCACGGTAACGACATGAGAACCCACGGTAACGACATGAGAACCCACGGTAACGACATTAGAACCCACGGTAACGACATGAGAACCCACGGTAACGACATGAGAACCCACGGTAACGACATGAGAACCCACGGTAACGACATGAGAACCCACGGTAACGACATGAGAACCCACGGTAACGACATGAGAACCCACGGTAACATTAGAACCCACGGTAACGACATGAGAACCCACGGTAACGACATTAGAACCCACGGTAACATTAGAACCCACGGTAACGACATGAGAACCCACGGTAACGACATTAGAACCCACGGTAACGACATGAGAACCCACGGTAACGACATTAGAACCCACGGTAACGACATTAGAACCCACGGTAACGACATGAGAACCCACGGTAACGACATGAGAACCCACGGTAACGACATTAGAACCCACGGTAACGACATTAGAACCCACGGTAACGACATTAGAACCCACGGTAACGACAGAACCCACGGTAACGTCATTAGAACCCACGGTAACGACATGAGAACCCACAGTAACGACATTAGAACCCACGGTAACGTCATTAGAACCCACGGTAACGACATTAGAACCCACGGTAACGACATGAGAACCCACGGTAACGACATTAGAACCCACGGTAACGACATTAGAACCCACGGTAACGACATTAGAACCCACGGTAACGGCATTAGAACCCACGGTAACGACATTAGAACCCACGGTAACGACATTAGAACCCACAGTAACGACATGAGAACCCACGGTAACGACATTAGAACCCACGGTAACGTCATTAGAACCCACGGTAACGACATTAGAACCCACGGTAACGTCATTAGAACCCACGGTAACGACATGAGAACCCACGGTAACGACATGAGAACCCACGGTAACGACATGAGAACCCACGGTAACGACATTAGAACCCACGGTAACGACATTAGAACCCACGGTAACGACATTAGAACCCACGGTAACGTCATTAGAACCCACGGTAACGACATGAGAACCCACAGTAACGACATTAGAACCCACGGTAACGTCATTAGAACCCACGGTAACGACATGAGAACCCACAGTAACGACATGAGAACCCACGGTAACGACATTAGAACCCACGGTAACGACATTAGAACCCACGGTAACGTCATTAGAACCCACGGTAACGACATTAGAACCCACGGTAGCGACATTAGAACCCACGGTAACGACATTAGAACCCACGGTAACGACATTAGAACCCACGGTAACGACATTAGAACCCACGGTAACGACATTAGAACCCACGGTAACGACATTAGAACCCACGGTAACGACATGAGAACCCACGGTAACGACATGAGAACCCACGGTAACGACATTAGAACCCACGGTAACGACATTAGAACCCACGGTAACGACATGAGAACCCACGGTAACGACATTAGAACCCACGGTAACGACATTAGAACCCACGGTAACGACATTAGAACCCACGGTAACGACATGAGAACCCACGGTAACGACATGAGAACCCACGGTAACGACATGAGAACCCACGGTAACGACATGAGAACCCACGGTAACGACATTAGAACCCACGGTAACGTCATTAGAACCCACGATAACGTCATTAGAACCCACGGTAACGACATGAGAACCCACGGTAACGACATTAGAACCCCCGGTAACGACATTAGAACCCACGGTAACGACATGAGAACCCACGGTAACGACATTAGAACCCCCGGTAACGACATGAGAACCCACGGTAACGACATTAGAACCCACGGTAACGACATTAGAACCCACGGTAACGACATGAGAACCCACGGTAACGACATGAGAACCCACGGTAACGACATTAGAACCCACGGTAACGACATGAGAACCCACGGTAACGACATTAGAACCCACGGTAACGACATTAGAACCCACGGTAACGACATGAGAACCCACGGTAACGACATTAGAACCCACGGTAACGTCATTAGAACCCACGGTAACGACATTAGAACCCACGGTAACGACTTTAGAACCCACGGTAACGACATGAGAACCCACGGTAACGACATTAGAACCCACGGTAACGACTTTAGAACCCACGGTAACGACATGAGAACCCACGGTAACGACATTAGAACCCACGGTAACGACTTTAGAACCCACGGTAACGACATGAGAACCCACGGTAACGACATTAGAACCCACGGTAACGACATTAGAACCCACGGTAACGACATGAGAACCCACGGTAACGACATTAGAACCCACAGTAATGACATTAGAACCCACGGTAACGACATTAGAACCCACGGTAACGACATGAGAACCCACAGTAACGACACAGACACAAGTTTCTAATGTGGGAAATTTATTAAAAAAGAAAAGCTGGGGTTTTCCCCACACCCATGTGTAATAATGATCCATTCACACAGCCACGTCACAGACTCTACAGCGCCCCCTACAGGACAGAACACAACTATCAACACAAATACAAACTCTTCAGAGGGAACATGTCCTCAGAGGGAACATGTCCTCAGAGGGAACATGTCCTCAGAGGGAACATGTCCTCAGAGGGAACATGTCCTCAGAGAGAACATGTCCCCCGGAGACGTGTCCTCAGAGGGAACATGTCCTCAGAGGGAACATGTCCTCAGAGGGAACATGTCCCCCGGAGACGTGTCCTCAGAGGGAACATGTCCTCAGAGGGACCATGTCCTCAGAGGGACCATGTCCTCAGAGGGACCATGTCCTCAGAGGGACCATGTCCTCAGAGGGACCATGTCCTCAGAGAGAACATGTCCTCAGAGGGACCATGTCCTCAGAGGGAACATGTCCTCAGAGAGAACATGTCCTCAGAGGGACCATGTCCTCAGAGGGAACATGTCCTCAGAGAGAACATGTCCTCAGAGAGAACATGTCCTCAGAGGGAACATGTCCTCAGAGGGACCATGTCCTCAGAGGGACCATGTCCTCAGAGAGAACATGTCCTCAGAGGGACCATGTCCTCAGAGGGACCATGTCCTCAGAGGGACCATGTCCTCAGAGAGAACATGTCCTCAGAGGGACCATGTCCTCAGAGGGACCATGTCCTCAGAGAGAACATGTCCTCAGAGAGAACATGTCCTCAGAGGGAACATGTCCTCAGAGGGAACATGTCCTCAGAGGGAACATGTCCTCAGAGGGAACATGTCCTCAGAGGGAACATGTCCTCAGAGGGAACATGTCCTCAGAGGGAACATGTCCTCAGAGGGAACATGTCCTCAGAGGGAACATGTCCTCCAGAGACATGTCCTCAGAGGGAACATGTCCTCAGAGGGAACATGTCCTCAGAGGGACTATGTCCTCCAGAGACATGTCCTCAGAGGGACTATGTCCTCCAGAGACATGTCCTCAGAGGAAACATGTCCTCAGAGGGAACATGTCCTCTGAGGGAACATGTCCTCTGAGGGACTATGTCCTCCGGATGGCGTCGTCGATGTCTGAGATCTGCTCCTTCAGCTGACTCCACTGCTCCGGGTTCAGGGAGATGCCTGTGGAAAAGCACACGCGTGTTATTCCTCGACAGGGTCAAACGCAGAGACAACTGTCCCTCAGAAACAGTTCAGGATCAGCCCCTCCAGGGCCACTTTCTGTGACTGTTGCTAAAAATAATCCATCCTTTTTCTTCCTCTTTATCTGGGGCCGAGTCGCGGGGGCAGCAGTGTCTGCAGAGACTCCACCCCCCTCACCCCCCTCACACCCACTGTCATCTGCACACTGGTGTGCAGATGACAGTGGGTGAGCTGTGTCTTCCTGTAAAGCACTTTGGGCCTAATGTCGGTGGAAAGCACTTTAGAAGTTCCGAAGATTTACCATCATGACAGAACCTAAAAACATCGCAACATCCTGGAGGGACTGAAGTAAACCTTAACCTTCAAGTGCATGAAGCACTGATATTAGAGCGAATCTGACCCTGCAGTGACCCCGTGTGAGTGGTCGGTGGCGCCTGGACTCTCCAGGTGGTCCAAGAGGAGGCCTTACCTTTCTTTCCGGGCTTCATCTCCCCGTCCTGGTTCGTCCAGTATTCTCTGATGTCCACGAGGGTTTTGCCTTTGAAGTCTCGCACGCTCACGTACCTCATCTTCCCGATCTGAAGAAGAAGAAGAAGAAGAAAAAGAAAAAGAAGAAGAAGAAGTTATTTTCCATTTTCACTCCTTTTTTCTCAATGTTTGGCCCATTTTTATTTTTTACACATTTTGCTTTATTTTCCCTCATCTTTGCCAATTATTAATTACTAAGATTTTCCCCATTTCCCCCGAATATATTGGCCTAATTTTCCCTCCATTTTTTTTCTTATTTTTGGCCAAACATGTTCCCACATTTCCTGCCCCTGCAGGTTAAAGCAGCGCTCGGTAACTCCACCTGGAACATGTTGTCCTCCGGCTTGTTGCTGCTGCTGCTGCTCTTGGAGGCCGCCGCGGGTTTGGAGCTCTCTCCGCTCTTCGCTTTCTTAGCAGGAGGTTTGTCGCTGCTCTTCTTCTTCTTCTGAAACACACGTTGTTACAGCGACGTCAGAGGAGCTCACGTCTGCAGGGGTCAGATGTGAGCTCCACCAGAGCCAGGACCAGATGTGAGCTCCACCAGTGGACAGGACCAGATGTGAGCTCCACCAGGGCCAGGACCAGATGTGAGCTCCACCAGTGGACAGGACCAGATGTGAGCTCCACCAGGGCCAGGACCAGATGTGAGCTCCACCAGGGCCAGGACCAGATGTGAGCTCCACCAGAGGACAGAACACTGAAGCTTTCTTCTCAAGGAGGATGAAGAGGAGGATCTAGAGGAGAGGAGGCTGAGGAGAGGAGGATCTAGAGGAGAGGAGGCTGAGGAGGAGGATCTAGAGGAGAGGAGGATCTAGAGAAGAGGAGGCTGAGGAGGAGGATCTAGAGGAGAGGAGGCTGAGGAGGAGGATCTAGAGGAGAGGAGGCTGAAGAGGAGGATCTAGAGGAGAGGAGACTGAGGAGGATCTAGAGGAGAGGAGGCTGAGGAGAGGAGGATCTAGAGGAGAGGAGGATGAAGAGGAGGATCTAGAGAAGAGGAGGCTGAAGAGGAGGATCTAGAGGAAAGGAGGATCTAGAGAAGAGGAGGCTGAAGAGGAGGATCTAGAGGAGAGGAGGATCTAGAGAAGAGGAGGCTGAAGAGGAGGATCTAGAGGAGAGGAGACTGAAGAGGATCTAGAGAAGAGGAGGCTGAAGAGGAGGATCTAGAGGAAAGGAGGATGAAGAGGAGGATCTAGAGGAGAGGAGGATGAAGAGGAGGATCTAGAGGAGAGGAGGATCTAGAGGAGAGGAGGCTGAGGAGAGGGTGAGGAGAGGGTGAGGAGAGGGTGAGGAGAGGGTGAGGAGAGGGTGAGGAGGAGAGGGTGAGGAGGAGAGGGTGAGGAGAGGGTGAGGAGAGGGTGAGGAGAGGGTGAGGAGGAGAGGGTGAGGAGGAGAGGGTGAGGAGAGGGTGAGGAGGAGAGGGTGAGGAGAGGGTGAGGAGAGGGTGAGGAGGAGAGGGTGAGGAGGAGAGGGTGAGGAGAGGGTGAGGAGAGGGTGAGGAGAGGGTGAGGAGGAGAGGGTGAGGAGAGGAGGATGAAGAGAAGAGGAGGATCTAGAGGATGCTGAGGAGGAGAGGGTGAGGAGGAGAGGGTGAGGAGAGGAGGATGAAGAGAAGAGGAGGATCTAGAGGATGCTGAGGAGGAGAGGGTGAGGAGGAGAGGGTGAGGAGGAGAGGGTGAGGAGAGGCTGAGGGGGGTGACGGTTCTGCACTGACCTTCGTCTCCACCTCACTGTCCGACTCGCTCCCGGACGTGGAGGACAGCATCTCCTTGGACTTGGGCATTCTGGGGACGAAACATCACAGATATTTCCCTCTTAAACCGAGTGCGTTTCCTCCAGTTCGGCTTTACCCAAATCTAAAAGCTTCTCGGGGGAAAAAAAAAAAAAAAAAGAGTCAAAATAGCGACAAAAATGTGATGAAAAGAAATAGAAAAAAGTTTAAATGAGTTTTGTGGGTCTTAGCTTTCAAATGAGGGGCGACTCTTGACCTTTCAGATTTGGGTAAAGCCGAGCTGGAGGAAGGGCGCTCGGTTCGGGCGGGGGTTAAGAGGTTAACACACTGTACGCACTGTAATTCCAACGCATTTTATTTCCACAATAACAAAACGCTTCGTCTTTGGGCGTTTGTTCCAGAAGCTGAAACTCTTAAAAACTAAAGTTAAAATAATCCTCACGTTAAAATAACCAAAGACCCGTGAGTGATGAGGAAGAGGAAGATGGACGCGCTATTGTGCAGCCCGTTAGCAGCGGGTAGCTACAGCGCGGCTAACGGCGGCTAACGGCGGCTAACGGCGGCTAACGGCGGCTAACGGCGGCTAACGGGAGCTAACGGGAGCTAACGGCGGCTAACGGCGGCTAACGGCGGCTAAAGCTCAACCGGGCCGCCGCGCGCACGTCTTCGGTTAAATGCGTGGTCAGTCGTTGACACGAGGCTCCAGCGGAAACACCCGCGGCCTTTACGGGACAAACAACCTCAGGTCTTACGTGTTTTCGGAATGTAAAGATGCTCCGCTAGCTAACAGCCAAACGGATGGACAAGTCTTCTTCTGGTGTGCGCTGACGGGCGGGTGACGCGGCTCACGGACACTTGCGCCCCCTGTGGTTCTCTTTTATTACACTCACATATGTCCGGGGGATTTATCCGGGAGTGGCCCGGCCCGTCCTGGGGGAGCACAGGAGGCCACCGGCTTTAAGGCTTATGTCAGGGCCGGACCGGGACTGAAAAACAGCCCTGGACTCGGACCAGCCGGGCCCAAATGAGCGTAAATGTGACACTTCCACAAATACATATGTGAACCTCTGACCCCCCGCCTGAACCAAATGCATTCTGTCTCTTTTGAAAGCTAAGACCCACAAAACTGACCTTTTTCCTCGCGCTGTTGCTGTGTTGTGTCACCTTTTGTATGTTTTTTTTTCCTTGTTTTTTTTTCCTTTTTGTTGAATTTTTGTTGAATTTTTGTTGAATTTTTGTTGAATTTTTGTTGAATTTTTGTTGAATTTTTGTTGAATTTTTGTCACATTTTTGTTGAATTTTTGTTGAATTTTTGTCACATTTTTGTTGAATTTTTGTCACATTTTTGTCACATTTTTGTTGAGTTTTTGTCACATTTTTGTTGAATTTTTGTTGAATTTTTGTTGCATTTTTGTTGAATTTTTGTTGAATTTTTGTCACATTTTTGTTGAATTTTTGTTGAATTTTTGTCACATTTTTGTTGAATTTTTGTCACATTTTTGTCACATTTTTGTTGAGTTTTTGTCACATTTTTGTTGAATTTTTGTTGAATTTTTGTCACATTTTTGTTGAATTTTTGTCACATTTTTGTCACATTTTTGTTGAATTTTTGTCACATTTTTGTTGAATTTTTGTTAAATTTTTGTTGAATTTTTGTTGAATTTTTGTCACATTTTTGTTGAATTTTTGTCACATTTTTGTCACATTTTTGTCACATTTTTAATTATTTTTTCCATCATTTTTTGTTGTGTTTTTTTGTCCGTGTTTCTCTCATGTTTTCATCCTCTTTTTCTCGCTATTTTAATGCTTTTCTTTTCAGCTTTTAGATTTGGGTAAAGCTCGGTTGAGGCGGGACCGGTGGCCCCTCTGTGCTCTTCCAGAATGGACACATGGCCGGCCCCCCCCTGGCTTATGTGACCGGAGTATGTGCAGAGACCACGGACTCAGGACTGCAGTTATGATGGTTTCTTTACTGGGACCTTAAACACACAATATTTACACCGGTCGATCAGGGAGGGGACAACTGCACTCAAGGGTCTCCACCAGCTTCAACAGATATATAAATATTATTATTTTTATTATTATTTTTTACAAGTAATGGTATAGCACAGGGCCGGACTGGGACTGAAACACAGCCCTGGACTCTGACCAGCCTGGCCCAAATTAGTGTAAATGTGACACTTCCACAAATACATATGTGAACCTCTGACCCCCCGCCTTAACATTAACGAGTGCATTTTCCCCAGTTCGGCTTTTTATTATTATTGTTTTGATCGGCATCATCAGCAAAAAGAGCGGGAAAGGCGGTCGTAGAAACAGAAGCAAAATCATTCATATAAATAATAAATAACAATGGTCCCAAAACTGACCCTTGTGGTGCACCATACTCCACGGAATTCCTTTTAGATTCATGTTTTTTTATACTGGGCTTTACCCAAATCTAAAAGCTTCTCGACACGCCGCCACATTTTTGTTGTTTTTTTAATTCTTTTTTCTATCTTTTTTTTTTCTTTCTCATGTTTTTGTTGATTTTTCATCCTGTTTTTCTCGCTATTTTGATGCTTTTTTTTTCGCTTTTAGATTTGGGTAAAGCTCGGTTGAGGCGGGACCGGTGGCCCGAGAGAGAGAGCCTACCTTAAGGCGAGACACTGCAGGTGAACAGGGAAAAAATGTATATTTACAGTTTTCAATTTGAAACGTTTGCTGTCGATCAGTGGCATAAATGTGAGAAAAAATACATGGCAAGTTTTCTGTCATTTTATCTTTTCATATCAGAACAAAGTGTTTTATGCCTGAAATGCCCCAAATTTCACATCTTTTCGGCAACGAAATCTGAATAATGGATAGAGCTCAAATGTATGGTTTCATTTTATTGATGAATGAGTTACCAAGACTTTCTCAGAGCGGATTTAGGATTTCATGTTTAGTTTTAAAATAAACTGTTTTTAAGTGGAAAAATTTGTAAAAATGTAATTTTTGCCTTATTTTTTGACATTCAAAACTCAATAAATGGGGCTTAAGGGATTAAATAATAAAAAATCCCTCTGAAAAAATCTTCCAAATCTTGTTCAGTCCAAGGCTGGAAAATGTGAAGTCTTTAGGTCCGACTGACGTGGACATAGTGTCGCCACAATGACAGAAACATGTGTTTGGAGAAAAAGGCCGTGAAATTGTGTTCTCCCATATAAGTCTATGGGGGAACATTGAATCAGCGCAATATTTAAACATGTCATTGTGAAGATTAGGCGTGTTTTCTGTTTCCGGGTGAAAGCTTGTATGTTCAGAGACAGATTTGGCCCAAAACCTGAAAAGTGAAAAAATGTAGTTTTGCCTGTAGTGTCTCCTCTTAAACACACAATATTTACACAGGTCCATGTGGGGGTGGGGGGGGGGGGGGGGGCTCTAAAGGAAAAACAACTCATTCTAAGCATTTTTGATTAAAGTGAGTCAAATGTAAAGAAAAAGTCACGAAAAACCGACAAAGACGTGACGACAAAGCGATGAAAAAGCAACAAAAAGCCACTAAAAAGTGACCGTTACAATCATCGTTTCTCTTCAGTCGAGGAGCTTTTAGATTTGGGTAAAACTGGAGAAAAGCCACTGAGGTAAGAGGTTAAATCTGTCTTTGTGGAGGCGTGTGCTCATGTGGACCCGGGGTCCGGGGCCGGTTCTGCTCGGAGGAGGTGACGTCACGTGAACTCTCTGGTGAATCATCTGGAAAAGAATATAAAGCAAATACATGATGCTTTTGTTGTGTTTTAAGCTGAAGTCCCACTGAAGATCAAACTGGAGCAGAAGAACCTCCAGGACAAAGCCCCGTCTGGCCAGCAGAGGGCGCCATCTGCTAATCCATCTGCAAGTGTTTTCTTAAAGCTGGGAATATTTACTCAAGAGTGAGAGTAAGAAAAGTACTTTGAGTCCGTGAGTACTACGTAACTAAATAACCTCTTAACCCCGCCTTAATCCAGCACATATTCTCCAGTTTTACCCAAATCTAAAGCTTCTTGACTGGAGAGAGAAAGTTTGATCATGTTTTCATTGTTTTTGTCACGTTTTCTCACCTTGTCGATGCTTTTTTATCTCGTTTTCACCTTTTCTCTGTGTTTGAGGAAACTGTGATCCAGACAAAAAGGAGAACGCTGAGATGAGCTTAGTGGACCCTAACCCTAACGCCTCTAATTATTATTTTTTAACATTATTCATTTGTTCAAACTGAGCCGTGGGTGAAGGACCTTCTATATGACGTCATTAAAAGAGTCAAATATAGAAAAACGTGGGAAAAGCGAAAACCAGGACAGACTTAACTTTTTAACCCCTTAACTCCCACCTGAACCGAGCACTTTTTCTCCAGTTTGGCTTTACCCCAATCCCAAAGCTTCTGGGGAAAAGGTGTGAAAATAGCGACAGAACTGAGACGAAAAAATGACAAAAAAATGACAAAAAAATGACAAAAATGTGACAAAAAATGACAAAAATGTGACAAAAAAATGACAAAAATGTGACAAAAAATGACAAAAAATGACAAAAAAATGACAAAAAAATGACAAAAAAATGACAAAAATGTGACAAAAATGTGACAAAAATGTGACAAAAAAATGACAAGAAAATGACAAAAAAATGACAAAAAAATGACAAAAATGTGACAAAAATGTGACAAAAAAACGACAAAAAAATGACAAAAAAAATGACAAAAATGTGACAAAAAAAATGACAAAAAATGACAAAAAAATGACAAAAAAGTAACAAAAATGAGTTGAATATCCAACAAAAAAATGATGGAAAAAAAATCTGATGACCTGAGGAAAAAGATCTCTCGGTTCAGGCGGGAGTTAAGAGGTTAAATGATGTTTGTGACCAGGACTCACATCAAACAGTTTGAGAAATAAGAGTTAATGATTGTTTTGTTTGGGTAAAGTGGCTCATTTTATTCATCGAACAAAATACATTAAAAAACTATTTTATTTGTCAAATGATCTAAAATGACGGGTGTTTTGTTGCATTAGTGTTGAAGCTACTTAAAGCCACACTGTGTAACATGAGTCTGAGGAGCTGATCTGATCCTTTAATAATGTCTGATGTGTGAGTCTGAGGAGCACGGCAGCTTTGAGATGTTGTCCATGAGAAAATGTCCCTTGAACTTACAGAATGGCCCAGACAAACCCTCAGAGAAAGCTGGATCAGTGCTTGTTGTGTTTCGTGATGAGCGTTTTTATTCTGAGGTGAAAGAACGTTCTCTCCCTGAGTGCTTCTATCAAAGGCCCACATCAGCCGCACACTTCCTGGTGCGTCCGGCCCGGTTCTTCCGGCCCGTGATTACAATAGGCCCTGGATGTTTGTCCCAGAGCGACGACAGCCCCGCGCTAATCTTTACACCCTCCAATTAGCCGCGCCGATGCTTCCTGTTGTTCCCACTGGTCACATGACCCAGAGAGACCAGAGTTCTTTTCCCAGGGAATCGGGGAAACTTCCTCGTGATGTTGTCCTTCCGCCCAGTGTCCCGGAGAGCGGCCTCACACGGACCCGAGGCCGCCACGCCCGGGGCTTCGCATGAGACGAGGAGGCCGACACCTCTGAGGCCCACACCTCTGAGGTCAGACAAACTACCCACCTGCTACTGTCCCTGCCACTCTGCTCTCTTAGGCCCACACATCTGAGGGCAAGGTCTCTGAAGCCAAGGTCTCTGAGGTCAAGTGTCTCTGAGGCCAAGTGTCTCTGAAGTCAAGTGTCTCTGAGGCCAAGTGTCTCTGAAGTCAAGTGTCTCTGAAGCCAAGTGTCTCTGAAGCCAAGTGTCTCTGAGGCCAAGTGTCTCTGAGGCCAAGTGTCTCTGAAGCCAAGTGTCTCTGAGGTCAAGTGTCTCTGAGGCCAAGTGTCTCTGAAGCCAAGTGTCTCTGAGGCCAAGTGTCTCTGAGGTCAAGTGTCTCTGAGGCCAAGTGTCTCTGAAGCCAAGTGTCTCTGAAGCCAAGTGTCTCTGAGGCCAAAGTCTCTGAGGCCAAGTGTCTCTGAAGCCAAGTGTCTCTGAGGTCAAGTGTCTCTGAGGCCAAAGTCTCTGAGGCCAAGTGTCTCTGAAGCCAAGTGTCTCTGAGGCCAAGTGTCTCTGAAGCCAAGTGTCTCTGAGGTCAAGTGTCTCTGAGGCCAAGTGTCTCTGAAGCCAAGTGTCTCTGAAGCCAAGTGTCTCTGAGGCCAAGTGTCTCTGAGGTCAAGTGTCTCTGAGGCCAAGTGTCTCTGAAGCCAAGTGTCTCTGAAGCCAAGTGTCTCTGAGGCCAAAGTCTCTGAGGCCAAGTGTCTCTGAAGCCAAGTGTCTCTGAGGTCAAGTGTCTCTGAAGCCAAGTGTCTCTGAAGCCAAGGTCTCTGAGGTCAAGTGTCTCTGAGGCCAAAGTCTCTGAGGCCAAGGTCTCTGAGGCCAAGTGTCTCTGAGGCCAAGTGTCTCTGAGGCCAAGTGTCTCTGAAGCCAAGTGTCTCTGAAGCCAAGGTCTCTGAGGCCAAGTGTCTCTGAGGCCAAGTGTCTCTGAAGCCAAGTGTCTCTGAGGCCAAGTGTCTCTGAAGTCAAGGTCTCTGAGGTCAAGTGTCTCTGAGGCCAAAGTCTCTGAGGCCAAGTGTCTCTGAAGCCAAGTGTCTCTGAGGTCAAGTGTCTCTGAAGCCAAGTGTCTCTGAGGCCAAGTGTCTCTGAGGCCAAGTGTCTCTGAAGCCAAGTGTCTCTGAGGCCAAGTGTCTCTGAGGCCAAGGTCTCTGAGGCCAAGTGTCTCTGAGGCCAAGTGTCTCTGAAGCCAAGTGTCTCTGAGGCCAAGTGTCTCTGAGGCCAAGTGTCTCTGAGGCCAAGTGTCTCTGAAGCCAAGTGTCTCTGAAGCCAAGGTCTCTGAGGCCAAGTGTCTCTGAAGCCAAGTGTCTCTGAGGCCAAGTGTCTCTGAGGCCAAGGTCTCTGAGGCCAAGTGTCTCTGAAGCCAAGTGTCTCTGAAGCCAAGTGTCTCTGAGGCCAAGTGTCTCTGAGGCCAAAGTCTCTGAGGTCAAGTGTCTCTGAGGCCAAGTGTCTCTGAGGCCAAAGTCTCTGAGGTCAAGTGTCTCTGAAGCCAAGTGTCTCTGAGGCCAAGTGTCTCTGAGGCCAAGTGTCTCTAAAGGCCAAGTGTCTCTGAGGCCAAGTGTCTCTGAGGCCAAGTGTCTCTGAAGCCAAGTGTCTCTGAAGCCAAGGTCTCTGAGGCCAAAGTCTCTGAGGCCAAGTGTCTCTGAGGCCAAAGTCTATGAAGCCAAGTGTCTCTGAAGCCAAGTGTCTCTGAGGCCAAGTGTCTCTGAAGCCAAGTGTCTCTGAAGCCAAGTGTCTCTGAAGCCAAGTGTCTCTGAGGCCAAGTGTCTCTGAAGCCAAGTGTCTCTGAAGCCAAGGTCTCTGAGGCCAAAGTCTCTGAGGCCAAGTGTCTCTGAGGCCAAAGTATCTGAGGCCAAGTGTCTCTGAGGCCAAGTGTCTCTGAAGCCAAGTGTCTCTGAGGCCAAGTGTCTCTGAAGCCAAAGTCTCTGAAGCCAAAGTGTCTCTGAGGCCAAGGTCTCTGAGGCCAAGGTCTCTGAGGCCAAGTGTCTCTGAGGCCAAGTGTCTCTGAGGCCAAAGTCTCTGAAGCCAAGTGTCTCTGAAGCCAAGTGTCTCTGAGGCCAAAGTCTCTGAGGCCAAGTGTCTCTGAAGCCAAGTGTCTCTGAAGCCAAGTGTCTCTGAAGCCAAGTGTCTCTGAAGCCAAGTGTCTCTGAGGCCAAAGTCTCTGAGGCCAAGGTCTCTGAGGCCAAGTGTCTCTGAAGCCAAGTGTATCTGAGGCCAAGTGTCTCTGAGGTCAAGGTCTCTGAGGCCAAGTGTCTCTGAAGCCAAGTGTCTCTGAAGTCAAGTGTCTCTGAAGCCAAGGTCTCTGAGGCCAAAGTCTCTGAGGCCAAAGTCTCTGAGGCCAAGTGTCTCTGAGGTCAAGTGTCTCTGAAGCCAAGGTCTCTGAGGCCAAGGTCTCTGAGGCCAAGGTCTCTGAGGCCAAGGTCTCTGAGGCCAAGGTCTCTGAGGCCAAGTGTCTCTGAAGTCAAGTGTCTCTGAAGCCAAGGTCTCTGAGGCCAAAGTCTCTGAGGCCAAAGTCTCTGAGGCCAAGTGTCTCTGAAGTCAAGTGTCTCTGAAGCCAAGGTCTCTGAGGCCAATGTCTCTGAGGCCAAAGTCTCTGAGGCCAAGTGTCTCTGAGGTCAAGTGTCTCTGAAGCCAAGGTCTCTGAGGCCAAGGTCTCTGAGGCCAAGGTCTCTGAGGCCAAGGTCTCTGAGGCCAAGGTCTCTGAAGCCAAGTGTCTCTGAGGCCAAGTGTCTCTGAAGTCAAGTGTCTCTGAGGCCAAGTGTCTCTGAAGTCAAGTGTCTCTGAGGCCAAGTGTCTCTGAAGCCAAGTGTCTCTGAAGCCAAGTGTCTCTGAAGCCAAGTGTCTTTGAAGCCAAGTGTCTCTGAGGTCAAAGTCTCTGAGGCCAAGTGTCTCTGAAGCCAAGTGTCTCTGAGGCCAAGTGTCTCTGAGGCCAAGTGTCTCTGAAGCCAAGTGTCTCTGATGCCAAGTGTCTCTGAGGCCAAGTGTCTCTGATGCCAAGTGTCTCTGAGGCCAAGTGTCTCTGAAGCCAAGGTCTCTGATGCCAAGTGTCTCTGAAGCCAAGTGTCTCTGAGGCCAAGTGTCTCTGAGGCCAAGGTCTCTGAAGCCAAGTGTCTCTGAGGCCAAGTGTCTCTGAGGCCAAGGTCTCTGAAGCCAAGTGTCTCTGATGCCAAGTGTCTCTGAAGCCAAGTGTCTCTGAAGCCAAGTGTCTCTGAGGCCAAGGTCTCTGAAGCCAAGTGTCTCTGAGGCCAAGTGTCTCTGAGGCCAAGTGTCTCTGAGGCCAAGTGTCTCTGAGGTCAAGTGTCTCTGAAGCCAAGTGTCTCTGAGGCCAAGTGTCTCTGAGGCCAAGTGTCTCTGAGGCCAAGTGTCTCTGAGGTCAAGTGTCTCTGAAGCCAAGTGTCTCTGAGGCCAAGTGTCTCTGAAGCCAAGTGTCTCTGAGGCCAAGTGTCTCTGAAGCCAAGTGTCTCTGAGGCCAAGTGTCTCTGAGGCCAAGTGTCTCTGAGGCCAAGTGTCTCTGAGGCCAAGTGTCTCTGAGGCCAAGTGTCTCTGAGGCCAAGTGTCTCTGAAGCCAAGTGTCTCTGAAGCCAAGTGTCTCTGAGGCCAAGTGTCTCTGAGGCCAAGTGTCTCTGAAGCCAAGTGTCTCTGAAGCCAAGTGTCTCTGAGGTCAAGGTCTCTGAAGCCAAGTGTCTCTGAAGCCAAGTGTCTCTGAAGCCAAGTGTCTCTGAGGCCAAGTGTCTCTGAAGCCAAGTGTCTCTGAAGCCAAGTGTCTCTGAGGCCAAGTGTCTCTGAGGCCAAGTGTCTCTGAGGCCAAGTGTCTCTGAGGTCAAGTGTCTCTGAAGCCAAGTGTCTCTGAAGCCAAGTGTCTCTGAAGTCAAGTGTCTCTGAAGCCAAGTGTCTCTGAGGCCAAGTGTCTCTGAAGTCAAGTGTCTCTGAAGCCAAGTGTCTCTGAGGTCAAGTGTCTCTGAGGCCAAGTGTCTCTGAAGCCAAGTGTCTCTGAAGTCAAGTGTCTCTGAAGCCAAGTGTCTCTGAGGCCAAGTGTCTCTGAAGCCAAGTGTCTCTGAAGCCAAGTGTCTCTGAGGCCAAGTGTCTCTGAGGCCAAGTGTCTCTGAGGCCAAGTGTCTCTGAAGCCAAGTGTCTCTGAAGCCAAGTGTCTCTGAGGCCAAGTGTCTCTGAAGTCAAGTGTCTCTGAAGCCAAGTGTCTCTGAGGCCAAGTGTCTCTGAGGCCAAGTGTCTCTGAAGCCAAGTGTCTCTGAGGCCAAGTGTCTCTGAAGTCAAGGTCTCTGAGGTCAAGTGTCTCTGAGGCCAAAGTCTCTGAGGCCAAGTGTCTCTGAAGCCAAGTGTCTCTGAGGTCAAGTGTCTCTGAAGCCAAGTGTCTCTGAGGCCAAGTGTCTCTGAGGCCAAGTGTCTCTGAAGCCAAGTGTCTCTGAGGCCAAGTGTCTCTGAAGCCAAGTGTCTCTGAAGCCAAGTGTCTCTGAGGCCAAGTGTCTCTGAGGCCAAAGTCTCTGAGGTCAAGTGTCTCTGAGGCCAAGTGTCTCTGAGGCCAAAGTCTCTGAGGTCAAGTGTCTCTGAAGCCAAGTGTCTCTGAGGCCAAGTGTCTCTGAGGCCAAGTGTCTCTGAGGCCAAGTGTCTCTGAGGCCAAGTGTCTCTGAGGCCAAGTGTCTCTAAAGGCCAAGTGTCTCTGAGGCCAAGTGTCTCTGAGGCCAAGTGTCTCTGAAGCCAAGTGTCTCTGAAGCCAAGGTCTCTGAGGCCAAAGTCTCTGAGGCCAAGTGTCTCTGAGGCCAAAGTCTATGAAGCCAAGTGTCTCTGAAGCCAAGTGTCTCTGAGGCCAAGTGTCTCTGAAGCCAAGTGTCTCTGAAGCCAAGTGTCTCTGAAGCCAAGTGTCTCTGAGGCCAAGTGTCTCTGAAGCCAAGTGTCTCTGAAGCCAAGGTCTCTGAGGCCAAAGTCTCTGAGGCCAAGTGTCTCTGAGGCCAAAGTATCTGAGGCCAAGTGTCTCTGAGGCCAAGTGTCTCTGAAGCCAAGTGTCTCTGAGGCCAAGTGTCTCTGAAGCCAAAGTCTCTGAAGCCAAAGTGTCTCTGAGGCCAAGGTCTCTGAGGCCAAGGTCTCTGAGGCCAAGTGTCTCTGAGGCCAAGTGTCTCTGAGGCCAAAGTCTCTGAAGCCAAGTGTCTCTGAAGCCAAGTGTCTCTGAGGCCAAAGTCTCTGAGGCCAAGTGTCTCTGAAGCCAAGTGTCTCTGAAGCCAAGTGTCTCTGAAGCCAAGTGTCTCTGAAGCCAAGTGTCTCTGAGGCCAAAGTCTCTGAGGCCAAGGTCTCTGAGGTCAAGTGTCTCTGAAGCCAAGTGTCTCTGAAGCCAAGTGTATCTGAGGCCAAGTGTCTCTGAGGTCAAGGTCTCTGAGGCCAAGGTCTCTGAAGCCAAGTGTCTCTGAGGCCAAGTGTCTCTGAAGCCAAGTGTCTCTGAAGTCAAGTGTCTCTGAAGCCAAGGTCTCTGAGGCCAAAGTCTCTGAGGCCAAAGTCTCTGAGGCCAAGTGTCTCTGAGGTCAAGTGTCTCTGAAGCCAAGGTCTCTGAGGCCAAGGTCTCTGAGGCCAAGGTCTCTGAGGCCAAGGTCTCTGAGGCCAAGGTCTCTGAGGCCAAGTGTCTCTGAAGTCAAGTGTCTCTGAAGCCAAGGTCTCTGAGGCCAAAGTCTCTGAGGCCAAAGTCTCTGAGGCCAAGTGTCTCTGAAGTCAAGTGTCTCTGAAGCCAAGGTCTCTGAGGCCAATGTCTCTGAGGCCAAAGTCTCTGAGGCCAAGTGTCTCTGAGGTCAAGTGTCTCTGAAGCCAAGGTCTCTGAGGCCAAGGTCTCTGAGGCCAAGGTCTCTGAGGCCAAGGTCTCTGAGGCCAAGGTCTCTGAAGCCAAGTGTCTCTGAGGCCAAGTGTCTCTGAAGTCAAGTGTCTCTGAGGCCAAGTGTCTCTGAAGTCAAGTGTCTCTGAGGCCAAGTGTCTCTGAAGCCAAGTGTCTCTGAAGCCAAGTGTCTCTGAAGCCAAGTGTCTTTGAAGCCAAGTGTCTCTGAGGTCAAAGTCTCTGAGGCCAAGTGTCTCTGAAGCCAAGTGTCTCTGAGGCCAAGTGTCTCTGAGGCCAAGTGTCTCTGAAGCCAAGTGTCTCTGATGCCAAGTGTCTCTGAGGCCAAGTGTCTCTGATGCCAAGTGTCTCTGAGGCCAAGTGTCTCTGAAGCCAAGGTCTCTGATGCCAAGTGTCTCTGAAGCCAAGTGTCTCTGAGGCCAAGTGTCTCTGAGGCCAAGTGTCTCTGAAGCCAAGTGTCTCTGAAGCCAAGTGTCTCTGAGGCCAAGGTCTCTGAAGCCAAGTGTCTCTGAGGCCAAGTGTCTCTGAGGCCAAGTGTCTCTGAGGCCAAGTGTCTCTGAGGTCAAGTGTCTCTGAAGCCAAGTGTCTCTGAGGCCAAGTGTCTCTGAGGCCAAGTGTCTCTGAGGCCAAGTGTCTCTGAGGTCAAGTGTCTCTGAAGCCAAGTGTCTCTGAGGCCAAGTGTCTCTGAAGCCAAGTGTCTCTGAGGCCAAGTGTCTCTGAAGCCAAGTGTCTCTGAGGCCAAGTGTCTCTGAGGCCAAGTGTCTCTGAGGCCAAGTGTCTCTGAGGCCAAGTGTCTCTGAGGCCAAGTGTCTCTGAGGCCAAGTGTCTCTGAAGCCAAGTGTCTCTGAAGCCAAGTGTCTCTGAGGCCAAGTGTCTCTGAGGCCAAGTGTCTCTGAAGCCAAGTGTCTCTGAGGTCAAGGTCTCTGAAGCCAAGTGTCTCTGAAGCCAAGTGTCTCTGAAGCCAAGTGTCTCTGAGGCCAAGTGTCTCTGAAGCCAAGTGTCTCTGAAGCCAAGTGTCTCTGAGGCCAAGTGTCTCTGAGGCCAAGTGTCTCTGAGGCCAAGTGTCTCTGAGGTCAAGTGTCTCTGAAGCCAAGTGTCTCTGAAGCCAAGTGTCTCTGAAGTCAAGTGTCTCTGAAGCCAAGTGTCTCTGAGGCCAAGTGTCTCTGAAGTCAAGTGTCTCTGAAGCCAAGTGTCTCTGAGGTCAAGTGTCTCTGAGGCCAAGTGTCTCTGAAGCCAAGTGTCTCTGAAGTCAAGTGTCTCTGAAGCCAAGTGTCTCTGAGGCCAAGTGTCTCTGAAGCCAAGTGTCTCTGAGGCCAAGTGTCTCTGAGGCCAAGTGTCTCTGAGGCCAAGTGTCTCTGAGGCCAAGTGTCTCTGAAGCCAAGTGTCTCTGAAGCCAAGTGTCTCTGAGGCCAAGTGTCTCTGAAGTCAAGTGTCTCTGAAGCCAAGTGTCTCTGAGGCCAAGTGTCTCTGAAGCCAAGTGTCTCTGAGGCCAAGTGTCTCTGAGGCCAAGTGTCTCTGAGGCCAAGGTCTCTGAGGTCAAGTGTCTCTGAAGCCAAGGTCTCTGAGGCCAAGTGTCTCTGAGGCCAAGTGTCTCTGAGGTCAAGTGTCTCTGAAGCCAAAGTCTCTGAGGCCAAGTGTCTCTGAGGCCAAGTGTCTCTGAGGTCAAGTGTCTCTGAGGTCAAGTGTCTCTGAGGCCAAGTGTCTCTGAGGCCAAGTGTCTCTGAGGCCAAGTGTCTCTGAGGTCAAGTGTCTCTGAGGTCAAGTGTCTCTGAAGCCAAGTGTCTCTGAAGTCAAGTGTCTCTGAAGCCAAGTGTCTCTGAGGTCAAGTGTCTCTGAAGTCAAGTGTCTCTGAAGCCAAGTGTCTCTGAGGTCAAGTGTCTCTGAAGCCAAGTGTCTCTGAAGCCAAGTGTCTCTGAGGCCAAGTGTCTCTGAGGCCAAGTGTCTCTGAGGCCAAGTGTCTCTGAGGTCAAGTGTCTCTGAGGTCAAGTGTCTCTGAGGTCAAGTGTCTCTGAGGCCAAGTGTCTCTGAGGCCAAGTGTCTCTGAAGCCAAGTGTCTCTGAGGCCAAGTGTCTCTGAGGTCAAGTGTCTCTGAAGCCAAGTGTCTCTGAGGTCAAGTGTCTCTGAAGCCAAGTGTCTCTGAGGTCAAGTGTCTCTGAGGCCAAGTGTCTCTGAGGCCAAGTGTCTCTGAGGCCAAGTGTCTCTGAGGCCAAGTGTCTCTGAAGCCAAGTGTCTCTGAGGCCAAGTGTCTCTGAGGTCAAGTGTCTCTGAAGCCAAGTGTCTCTGAGGTCAAGTGTCTCTGAAGCCAAGTGTCTCTGAGGCCAAGTGTCTCTGAAGCCAAGTGTCTCTGAAGCCAAGTGTCTCTGAGGTCAAGTGTCTCTGAAGCCAAGTGTCTCTGAAGCCAAGTGTCTCTGAGGCCAAGTGTCTCTGAGGCCAAGTGTCTCTGAGGCCAAGTGTCTCTGAGGCCAAGTGTCTCTGAGGCCAAGTGTCTCTGAGGTCAAGTGTCTCTGAAGCCAAGTGTCTCTGAAGCCAAGTGTCTCTGAAGCCAAGTGTCTCTGAGGCCAAGTGTCTCTGAGGTCAAGTGTCTCTGAAGCCAAGTGTCTCTGAGGCCAAGTGTCTCTGAGGCCAAGTGTCTCTGAAGCCAAGTGTCTCTGAAGCCAAGTGTCTCTGAAGCCAAGTGTCTCTGAAGCCAAGGTCTCTGAAGCCAAGGTCTCTGAAGCCAAGTGTCTCTGAAGCCAAGTGTCTCTGAAGCCAAGTGTCTCTGAGGCCAAGGTCTCTGAAGCCAAGGTCTCTGAGGCCAAGGTCTCTGAGGCCAAGTGTCTCTGAGGCCAAGTGTCTCTGAGGCCAAGGTCTCTGAGGTCAAGGTCTCTGAGGCCAAGTGTCTCTGAGGCCAAGTGTCTCTGAGGCCAAGTGTCTCTGAGGCCAAGTGTCTCTGAGGCCAAGTGTCTCTGAGGCCAAGTGTCTCTGAGGCCAAGTGTCTCTGAGGCCAAGTGTCTCTGAGGCCAAGTGTCTCTGAGGCCAAGTGTCTCTGAAGCCAAGTGTCTCTGAAGCCAAGTGTCTCTGAGGTCAAAGTCTCTGAAGCCAAGTGTCTCTGAAGCCAAAGTCTCTGAGGCCAAGTGTCTCTGAGGCCAAGTGTCTCTGAGGCCAAGGTCTCTGAGGCCAAGTGTCTCTGAGGCCAAGTGTCTCTGAGGTCAAAGTGTCTGAGGTCAAGTGTCTCTGAGGTCAAAGTCTCTGAGGCCAAGTGTCTCTGAGGTCAAGTGTCTCTGAAGCCAAGTGTCTCTGAAGCCAAGTGTCTCTGAAGCCAAGTGTCTCTGAGGCCAAGTGTCTCTGAGGTCAAGTGTCTCTGAAGCCAAGTGTCTCTGAGGCCAAGTGTCTCTGAGGCCAAGTGTCTCTGAAGCCAAGTGTCTCTGAAGCCAAGTGTCTCTGAAGCCAAGGTCTCTGAAGCCAAGTGTCTCTGAAGCCAAGTGTCTCTGAAGCCAAGTGTCTCTGAGGCCAAGGTCTCTGAAGCCAAGGTCTCTGAGGCCAAGGTCTCTGAGGCCAAGTGTCTCTGAGGCCAAGTGTCTCTGAGGCCAAGGTCTCTGAGGTCAAGGTCTCTGAGGCCAAGTGTCTCTGAGGCCAAGTGTCTCTGAGGCCAAGTGTCTCTGAGGCCAAGTGTCTCTGAGGCCAAGTGTCTCTGAGGCCAAGTGTCTCTGAGGCCAAGTGTCTCTGAGGCCAAGTGTCTCTGAGGCCAAGTGTCTCTGAGGCCAAGTGTCTCTGAAGCCAAGTGTCTCTGAAGCCAAGTGTCTCTGAGGTCAAAGTCTCTGAAGCCAAGTGTCTCTGAAGCCAAAGTCTCTGAGGCCAAGTGTCTCTGAGGCCAAGTGTCTCTGAGGCCAAGGTCTCTGAGGCCAAGTGTCTCTGAGGCCAAGTGTCTCTGAGGTCAAAGTGTCTGAGGTCATGTGTCTCTGAGGTCAAAGTCTCTGAGGTCAAGGTCTCTGAGGCCAAGTGTCTCTGAGGCCAAGGTCTCTGAGGCCAAGTGTCTCTGAGGCCAAGTGTCTCTGAGGTCAAGTGTCTCTGAGGTCAAGTGTCTCTGAAGCCAAGTGTCTCTGAGGCCAAGTGTCTCTGAGGCCAAGTGTCTCTGAGGCCAAGTGTCTCTGAAGCCAAGTGTCTCTGAAGCCAAGTGTCTCTGAAGCCAAGTGTCTCTGAGGCCAAGGTCTCTGAGGCCAAAGTCTCTGAAGCCAAGTGTCTCTGAAGCCAAGTGTCTCTGAGGCCAAAGTCTCTGAGGCCAAGGTCTCTGAAGCCAAGTGTCTCTGAAGCCAAGGTCTCTGAGGCCCAAGTCTCTGAAGCCAAGTGTCTCTGAGGCCAAGGTCTCTGAAGCCAAGTGTCTCTGAAGCCAAGTGTCTCTGAGGCCAAGTGTCTCTGAGGCCAAGTGTCTCTGAGTCCAAGTGTCTCTGAGGTCAAGTGTCTCTGAAGCCAAGTGTCTCTGAAGCCAAGGTCTCTGAGGCCAAGTGTCTCTGAAGCCAAGGTCTCTGAGGCCAAGTGTCTCTGAGGTCAAGTGTCTCTGAGGCCAAGTGTCTCTGAAGCCAAGTGTCTCTGAGGCCAAGGTCTCTGAGGCCAAAGGCTCTGAGGCCAAGTGTCTCTGAGGCCAAAGTCTCTGAGGCCAAAGTCTCTGAGGCCAAAGTCTCTGAAGCCAAGTGTCTCTGAGGGCTGTGTGTGAGGCGTGTGAGGCGTGTGAGGCGCGTGAGGCGTGTGAGGCGCGTGAGGAGCAGGGCTGAGCGTGAGGCGCGTGAGGAGCAGGGCTCTGCTGACAGACAGACGAGGTCAGCCTGTGCTCTTGCGTCACTCTGCAGCTTCAGGGAGGGCATCTGACGCAGGTGAAATATACAAACGTACGGCTGAGCTGTGTTTCCCTCTGAGGTGTTTGGACGGATCCACTCGGCCTCACATGAGCGACGCCCCCTGGAGACGCAGAGACAACAAGCAGCTTCAAACGCTGACCGCCGCCCCGTGAGCCCCCCCCGTGTGAGAGCCCCCCCCCCATGTGAGAGCCCCCCCCCCCCATGTGAGCCCCCCCCCATGTGAGCAGAGGCCCTTTCTTCTCCAGCAGAGGAGGCCGGCTCGTGACTTTCTCTAACCTTTATGTCACATTTATTATGAACTGATGATCAGAGGAAACGTTCTAACAGTTCAAACTGAAAATGCAGTTCTATGGGAACAACATCATCCCAGTGAGGAGGGGGCCCCTGTTCAGTGAACCCCCCCCCCCCCCCCTCAGTGAGAAGGGCCAGTGTTGACATTTCCCAGGCACCTTTTGTGCAAAGACACAAACACTGAGGCTCAAACGTCCCGAGACTAACGAGTGAGTCGGTCATCACCGCGTCACATGATCTGGAAACAGGTTCACACTGGTCACACTGGTCACACTGGTCACACTGGTCACACTGGTCATACAGGTGCTTTGTTCACTACAACAAGTAAATATCGAGCATTGGCTTAAATGAGTTGAATTGAGGAAATGTTTCTTGTTTTGAGCGGTTTTCACTCATTTCGACACTTTTCCTGATCGGACCGAGTTTCCTTTGCTTGTTTGAGGACATTTCAGACCAGTTCTAGGGTAAATCTCGCTTGAAATAAGAAAGTAAAATTGCCAATGAGATAAGACCAGTTTTCTTTCCCCATTGGCAAAGAAAATGACCTGAAATAAGGACGAAACGTATCGAAACGAGTCAGAAACATCTCAGAACAAGTGAAATAATCTGGGACAAATGCCCAACAACTTCTTAACTTTTGGTCATTTTTTTGTATTTTTTTAGTATTTTTTTTGTATTTTTTGTCAAATTTTCATTACATTTTTGTCATTTTTTTTGTATTTTTTTTGTCATTTATTTGTCATTTTTTTTTGTCATTTTTTGTATTTTTTTGGTCAGTTTTTTGTCATTTTTTCGTCAAATTTTCATCACATTTTTGTCATTTTTTGTCATTTTTTTGTTATTTTTTGTTATTTTTTGTATTTTTTTTAGTCAGTTTTTTGTATTTTTTTTGTTATTTTTTGTCATATTTTTGTCATATTTTTGTCATTTTTTTTGTCATTTTTTGTCATTTTTTTGTCATTTTTTGTCATTTTTTGTATTTTTTCTAGTCAGTTTTTTGTATTTTTTTGTTATTTTTTGTTATTTTTTGTCATATTTTTGTCATTTTTTTGCATTTTTTTGTCATTTTTTCGTCATTTTTTTGCATTTTTTTGTCATATTTTTGTCATTTTTTTGTCATTTTTTATCAATTTTTTTGTCACATTTTTGTCATTTTTTTGTTATTTTTTGTTATTTTTTGTATTTTTTTTAGTCAGTTTTTTGTATTTTTTTTGTTATTTTTTGTTATTTTTTGTCATATTTTTGTCATATTTTTGTCATTTTTTTTGTAATTTTTTGTCATTTTTTTGTCATTTTTTGTCATTTTTCGTATTTTTTCTAGTCAGTTTTTTGTATTTTTTTTGTTATTTTTTGTTATTTTTTGTCATATTTTTGTCATATTTTTGTCATTTTTTTTGTAATTTTTTGTCATTTTTTTGTCATTTTTTCGTCATTTTTTATCAATTTTTTTGTCACATTTTTGTCATTTTTGAGTATTTTTTTTGTCATATTTTTGTCATATTTCAATGACTTGAATTGAGGAAATGTTTCTTGTTTTGAGCGGTTTTCACTCATTTAGACACTTTTCCTGATCGGACCGAGTTTGCTTTGCTTGTTTGAGGACATTTCAGACCAGTTCTAGGGTAAATCTCGCTTGAAATAAGAAAGTAAAACTGCCAATGAGATAAGACCAGTTTTCTTTCCCCATTGGCAAAGAAAATGACCTGAAATAAGGACGAAACGTATCGAAGCGAGTCAGAAACATCTCAGAACAAGTGAAATAATCTGGGACAAATGCCCAACAACTTCTTAACTCGTCAAAACAACTAAAATGTGGATTATTGAGCTCAAATTGGAATGTTTATACTGATCTAGTTAAATACTTTTCGCAGTGTTGTCATTCTGGACCACACTACTACATCCCACACTGGTCAGAACTCAGGAGTTTTATTACTAAACCAGTCCACGCACCAGTCAGCCGGACCGATTCTCCCGATTCTCTTCTTTGAGTTCTGCAAATGACAAACTTTATTCATGCTTTAGTCACAGCAGCGTTTCTCTGTCCTCTGACTCCCCCAGACTCTGACTCAGATCTCCGGATTCAGCGCTGATTCCAACTCCTCGTGAGGCCGATGGGATGGATCTCCATGAAGCTCCAGTCGACCTCCTTCATCCAGACTCAAACCAAACCCAGATCTCTCACCGGGGCCGGACGGGGACTGAAGAACAGCCCTGGACTCTGGTCAGCCCGGCCCAAATGTGACACTTCCGCAAATACACATGTGAACCTCTGACCCCCCGCCGTAACCGAGAGCATTTTCTACAGTTCGGCTTTACCCAAATCCAAAGGCTTCTTGACTGGAGAGCAACACTGTAACGCCTCATTTGAAAGCTCAAATCTAGAAAAGTGATTTTTCATTACTGTTTCGCCACTTTTTTGTCACTTTTTTGTAACTTTTTCATTGTGTTTTCGTCTCTTGTTTTTCGGGGTTTTTTTCATGTTATTGTTGTTTTTTTCCTCGCTTTTTTCCTCGCTTTTTTCATCGCTTTTTTCCTCGCTTTGTCGTCACGTTTTCGTCACATTTTGTTTTTGGATGCTTTTCTTTTAAACCCTTAACTCCCGCCTGAACCGAGCACATTTTCTCCAGTTTGGCTTTACCCCAATCCAAAAGCTTCCGGAGAAAAGGTGGGAAAATAGTGACAAAACTGAGACGAAAACAATGATGGAAATGGGACAAAAAAGTGACGAAAAATTTATAAAAAAAGTGGCAAAAAAAATGACAATTTGTTTTTTAGAAATGTGACAAAAAATTGATAAAAATTTGACAAAAAATGACAAAAAATGTGACAAAAATGACAAAAATGTGACAAAAAATGACAAAAAAATACAAAAAAAATACAAAAAAAATATAAAAAAGACAAATTTGTGACAAAAAATGACAAAAAATTGATAAAAAATTGACAAAAAATGACAAAAATTAGACGAAAAAATGACAAAAAAATGTGACAAAAATGACAAAAAAAATGAGTTGAATACCCAAGAAAGAAATGATGGAGAAAAAAAAGTGATGACGTGAGGAACAAGATCCTCTCGGTTCAGGCGGGAGTTAAGAGGTTAAGCTTTTAGATTTGGGTAAAGCTGGGTTTTGCCCGGGGGTGAGGGTAAAGAGGCCAGACCTTCTGTGCTCTTCCAGGATACAGGACATGTGGCCAGTCCGTCTCTCGCGTGTGTTTGCAGAGTCCGACTGAAACGCCACATTTGCTCTGCTTTTCACCAGGAACAACATTATGACACCGTTAAAAAGGCTCTGCAGAGAGAGTTCTCCAGGTTTACGGGCCGTGGACACTTCACTGCCCCCCCCCCCCCCTCACTGCCCCCCCCCCTCGCCGTCACTGGGGGAGTTACGAGCAGCTCGGAGACGCTTCATCATGTGAAAAACAAACACAGTCCTTCTCTTCTTCTCTGTTGTTTTCAGCAGAGAAGAAGTTACTGCGGTTTCCTCACTGCGAAAAGTATTTAACTAGATCAGTATAAACATCTCAGTCTGAGCTCAATAATCCACATTTGAGTTGTTTTGACTGGTTAAGAAGCTCTTGGGCATTTGTCCCAGATTATTTCACTTGTTCTGAGATGTTTCTGACTCGTTTCGATACATTTCGTCCTTATTTCAGGTCATTTTCTTTGCCAATGGGGAAAGAAAATTGGTCTTGTCTCATCGACAGTTTTTCTTTCTTATTTCAAGCGAGATTTACCCTAGAACTGGTCTGAAATGTCCTCAAACAAGCAAAGCAAACTCGGTCCGATCAGGAAAAGTGTCTAAATGAGTGAAAACCGCTCAAAACAAGGAACATTTCCTCAGGGGCGGACTGGCCACATGTCCTGTATTCTGGAGGAGCAGAGAAGGGCCACCGGTCTGGCCTCTTTACCCTGACCCCCGGGCGAAACCCAGCTTTACCCAAATCTAAAAGCTTAACCTCTTAACTCCCGCCTGAACCGAGAGGATCTTTTTCCTCAAGTCATCTGATTTTGTTTTTTCATCATTTTTTTGTTGGATATTCAACTCATTTTTTAAACTTTTAAACTTTTTTGACATTTTTATTTTTTTCAATTTTTTGACATTTTTTGTCCATTTTTGTCATTTTGTCATAATTTTTATGTCATTTTTTGTGTCATTTTTTGTCAATTTTTTATCACATTTTTGTAATTTTTTTGTCAATTTTTTTTTAATCACATTTTTGTCTTTTTATGTCATTTTTTCGTCACTTTTTTGTGAATGTTTGTCACTTTTTGTCACACTTTTGTCATTTTGTGTAATTCTTCATTCATTTTCGTACATTTTTTTAATCAATTTTTAGTAATTTTTTTGTCAATTTTTTTTATCACATTTTTGTCTTTTTTTTGTCCATTTCTTGTGAAATTTTTGCCACTTTTTCGGCAATTTTTCGTCACTTTTTTGTAAATGTTTTGTCACTTTTTGTCAAATTTTTCGTCACTTTTTTGTCACATTTCCATCATTGTTTTCGTCTCAGTTTTGTCGCCATTTTCACAGCTTTTTTCCAGAAGCTTTTAGATTTGGGCAAAGCCAAACTGGAGAAAATGCTCTGGGTTCAGGCGGGGGGTCAGAGGTTCACACATGTATTTGTGGAAGTGTCACATTTACGCTCGTTTGGGGCTGACCAGAGTCCAGGGCTGGTTTTCAGTCCCAGTCCGGCCCTGCATTTCCTCAATTCCAGTCATTTTTGCAGTGCTCTTAACGCCCGCCTGATCCCAGCACAATTTCTCCAGTTTGGCTTTACCCAAATCTAAAAGCTTCTTGGAAAAAGGCATCAAAACACTGACATGAGGATGAAAACACAATAAAAATGTGACAAAAAAGAGACGAAAACACAACCAAAAGAGGGCATCACTTTATTTTACACTCCCTTAATACATGGTCCCAAACGAAACATACACAACACATTATACAGTGTGTACTTTGTAAGTACTTAATGTACACGAGGTACTAGTTAGTACACATTGTTACAGAGCTCATTAAACTGAATGTAGTTGGAATGTGTCGAGGGAACTGTAAAATAAAGTGTTACACGAAAAAGTTAGAATCCATTTTCTTTCAAATCTCTGATGCTCTCCAGTCCAGAAGCTTTTAGATTTGGGTAAAACTGACCTACAATCACATGGTCCAGGACTTTACCTGCTCACTTATTCACACACTTAAAGAAGGAGGAGCAGGAGTAATGTCCCTCTGATCATGTTTGTGTCAGGTTTCCACGTCAGTTTCAGGAACGACCTTTGGAACAAAAGTAAAAAGTGTGTAAAACATTCAGGATTTATTCTTTGAGTTGAAACAGTGAAGTCACTTCCTGAACCCTGGACCATGTTGTGGACGCCCGACCAGTGTGGCCTGGAGTCCTTCCTTTACTGCCTCCTGAACCCTGGACCATGTTGTGGACGCCTGACCAGTGTGGCCTGGAGTCCTTCCTTTACTGCCTCCTGATCCCTGGACCATGTTGTGGACGCCCGACCAGTGTGGCCTGGAGCCCTTCCTTTACTGCCTCCTGATCCCTGGACCATGTTGTGGACGCTCCGACCAGTGTGGCCTGGAGTCCTTCCTTTACTGCCTCCTGATCCCTGGACCATGTTGTGGACGCCCGACCAGTGTGGCCTGGAGTCCTTCCTTTACCTGCCTCCTGAACCCTGGACCATGTTGTGGACGCCCGACCAGTGTGGCCTGGAGTCCTTCCTTTACTGCCTCCTGATCCCTGGACCATGTTGTGGACGCCCGACCAGTGTGGCCTGGAGTCCTTCCTTTACCTGCCTCCTGAACCCTGGACCATGTTGTGGACGCCCGACCAGTGTGGCCTGGAGTCCTTCCTTCACCTGCCCCCTGATCCCTGGACCATGTTGTGGACGCCCGACCAGTGTGGCCTGGAGTCCTTCCTTTACCTGCCTCCTGATCCCTGGACCATGTTGTGGACGCCCGACCAGTGTGGCCTGGAGTCCTTCCTTTACTTGCCTCCTGATCCCTGGACCATGTTGTGGACGCCCGACCAGTGTGGCCTGGAGTCCCTCCTTCACTGCCTCCTGATCCCTGGACCATGTTGTGGACGCCTGACCAGTGTGGCCTGGAGTCCTTCCTTTACTGCCTCCTGAACCCTGGACCATGTTGTGGACGCCTGACCAGTGTGGCCTGGAGTCCTGACAGTGAGATGTTCTGATGACGCTCACATGACCTTTGGGCCGGTCACTGTCCCGTCCTCATGTCGACGTCTCCGTCCACGGTTCTGCCTCGCTCTGTTTGGTGGGTAAATGTTGGACATTCCAGCGTGCGTCTCCCTGTCCCCCCCCTGCCCCCCCCCCCCTCGGTGTGTCCTGATCTGTAAATGTTGGACATTCCAGGCCTGTGATCGTTCCACAGTGGTTTGTTTAACTGAGGCGCTGGGCTGTGGAGAGACACACAAACACGGGGGACCTTTAGCGTCAGCGCTGCTGCTGCTGCTGTTGTTGGGGCTCTGGGCTCCGGGCCGGGGGCCGGGGGGCGGGGGCTGGGGGGGCCGGGGCCGGGGGGGCCGCTCCCTGGGACGTGTGGGAGGACGTGACCTGCGTGATCTTCGTGATCTTCCTCTTTGACAGCAGCGTCTGAGTGGATCTGGTTTGTGAGGAGACACAGGTCTTGAAGGAGCTGCAGATACTGACACGAAAATAAGATTCAGATTCAGAAAACCTGATGAGCCTCAAACCGTTCACACAGTCAGAGTGTCCGTCCCCACGGCTCAGACGAGACCGACAATAGATGCTAATAATAATCAAGGCAAGGCAAGTTTATTTGTAGAGCACAATTCATAGTGCTTCACAGTTGCATAAATACAAGAAAACAAATACAATCAATAAAAACATCAACAAAGAATTAATCAATTACAGTAAAAGGCGAGAGTGCAGGTAAGATTCTTTCAGTTATTTGCATTTTTAAGTCTTGTTTGGATTCGCTCTGTCTTGAGCACTATTTTTCTTGCTCGTTCACACAAAGTTACCTCTGTTTTTGTCGCTCCTTCTCCTCTGGACGTCAACATGAAATGAATCAATTACAGTAAAAGGCGAGAGTGCAGATAAAATACTTTCAGTCATATTCTCGGGCAAAAAGAACTGTTTTCAGCTGGATTTGAACATTGTCAGAGTCGAGGCCTGTCTCACGTCCTCATGAAGACTGTTCCAGATTTTAGCTTCATGAAACTGAAACGCAGCCTCACTGTTTATCATAATAATAGAGCATATTTCAGATTGTCTACGTTACTTAAAGGAACAGGCCACCGTGTTTACATACTGAGACATGTTCTTACCTAACCTTAGTGGAGTTAATATATCCCCGTCTGGTCTTTGTCCGTGCGCTCACACATACGCAGCCTCTCCCACATGTCACATAGCTCCAAAAAAGCTCACGATAGAAGCTACCAAGCTCTTCCACGTGTTCCCTATTTAAATAAAGTTACGTCAAGTGTTTTCAGGCCAAGTATATTTACACAGAAATGTAACATGTGGATTTTATAAGCAGATAAAAAGGGGGACTATATTGTGAGGCGTAATGATACAGGAGCACAGCGTCCGCGCAGTAACTCCTAAAGACTTTCCCCGCTCACTTCCGTCAATAACCCTCAGAGTCAGGACAGGTCTCTACAGGTGGAGGGTCAGGTCTGCCTCGAGGTGGACCGAGGGGGAGGGGGCAGAGCTGGGAATGTAGAGGGGGGGGGGGTTCTTTCTTTGTAAATGACTCTGCAGCTCGTCCTCGGTAGATTTACAACGGCGATTACAAGAAGAGCCGTCGCTCCCGTTGCCCCGTCTCACTCTGTCCGAGAACGACGTCCCGGGGCCGGATTCAGGGTAAAGAAGTAGAACTTACAGATGTTCAGTTAAAGAGATGAGGCTCGAGTGCAGAGGCTGAAAAAGACCTGATCCAGAGGTCGATTCTTATCAACGCCATTTTCCCCCAAAAAACATCAGCGTCGCCACTGAGAGTGACATTTTGCAGTTTCAACAAGCTGTATTTGACCCCCCCACGTCCTGTCTGTCATATATATGATGTCCTCTGGTCGTCTTACGTCTGACAGTTGTTGGGGGTTATTTATATCAGTATTATTATTATTTAGGCAAGGCAAGTTTATTTGTAGAGCACAGTTCATACACAAGGCAATTCAAAGTGCTTCACAGTTAAAGCAGCATAAAATATAAGAAAAACAAATACAATCAATAAAAACATCAACATAAAATTAATCAATTACAGCAAGAGGCAAGAGTGTAGATAAGATTCTTTCAGTTATGCATTTTTAAGTCTTGTTTGGATTCGCTCTGTTTTTATGTATTTATTTATTTTATGTTTAGCGATCGCTAATGCTACTCGGTCACCGCCAACAACACTTTTAATTAATATCAGTTCTCTCAATTATTTTACACTTCCCCTAAGGCTGTTAGATCCACCTGTAGCAGGAACAGGCCTGTTAGAGAAAGGCGGAGGCTGAACATGTCTTCCATATTGTCTTCCATGTTTAAATAAGAGTGTTTGAAGAAAGTCGGCCTGTGTAGAACTGTAGGAGAACTGATCTTTTGACCCATCGTTCACATTTATCCCTCGGGGTTTTTGGTTTTGGGAAAGGAATAAAGAAAACATCCTCCCTCTGTGGACGCTCAGAGTGTCTGGAGTCGTCTCTGCAGTTCCACAGCAGCCGTGTTTACTCGGCCTGTTCTTATCTGAGCGATAACCGGCAGAAAACAGGCAGTTCCAGCACGAGTCGTAACCGAGATGTCGACCCCCGTCCGGTTCACGTCACGCGGCCTCGCGCTCTAAAAATACCACTCGTGCTGCAGCTTTTAAATGTACTCGAGTCAAAACGGGACGGCATGTTTTCCATCGTTCTTACATGCATGTTTTGGTTCATGTTTTGCTGTTTTCCCTCATTGTTTTACACTTTACGTAACGCCTACCAGGACATCTGATCACATGACTCGTGTAGCCCAATCCCCTGCCTCGCCCGTTCACACCTGTGCCATAGCGAGGAATCAACAAGACCAAAGGAAACAAAGAAGCTGGAGACGGGGCAGAAGGGGACGGGGCAGAAGGGGACAGGCAGGGGGACCCTCTCCTGGTCTCTATGCTGTGTACCGGAGGGGGGGACCACCAGAGCTGGCCGTGTGGAACCGGGTCTCCTCTGAACTCCACGACAGAACACGGCGCCGAGACCATGAGCGGCAGAGGAAACCCTGCCCTCGCCGTGAGTACCCGATATATAACGGTGTTGAATGTGGTGCCGCCGGCAGCCTCCGGCCGAAGTGTCTCTGCTGTTCGCCCTGGGGAAGGAGACGCGTGGATCTGTGGACCAACGCTCGTGGTGCGGCCGCTCCGCCTTCTGCGCCACAAAACCCCCTTTTTTAACTCAAGTCTGTCCAAAATTATAATCCAGTCTCTTTCAAAACCCACCTTTTTACCCATAAAAGCTACAAACCCCTCTTATATACGTTTTATGTCCCAGTGGCTGCAGTAGCAGTTTACCACCACTAGGGCCCGTACTGTTATATACGATGTCTATACGATGATGATGGTCCATCCATTTTCTTCCTCTTTATCCGGGGCCGGGTCCTCCAGATGTTCTGGGCGGCCACACCAGGCCAGCTCGGACACATGTCCCTCCAGCGTGTCCTGGGCCTTCCACGAGGCCTCCTCCCAACAGGACGTGTGCAGAGAAACGGTGTCGACTTCAAATGTTGGTGTTTCGCACAAATCACTGGACTGAACGTCAGCGAACACTTTCCCTCGACTGGACTGAAGAAAGGAAGTGTCGATGCGTGACTGGAACAGGAGCCGTTCCCCTGAGGTCAGAGGTCAGAGGCCGCACTGGACTGAGGTCAGAGGTCAGAGGCCGCACTGGACTGAGGTCAGAGGTCAGAGGCTGCACTGGACTGAGGTCAGAGGCCGCACTGGACTGAGGTCAGAGGTCAGAGGCCGCACTGGACTGAGGTCAGAGGCCGCACTGGACTGAGGTCAGAGGCCGCACTGGACTGAGGTCAGAGGTCAGAGGCTGCCCTGGACTGAGGTCAGAGGTCAGAGGCTGCACTGGACTGAGGTCAGAGGTCAGAGGCCGCACTGGACTGAGGTCAGAGGCCGCACTGGACTGAGGTCAGAGGTCAGAGGCCGCACTGGACTGAGGTCAGAGGCCGCACTGGACTGAGGTCAGAGGCCGCACTGGACTGAGGTCAGAGGTCAGAGGCTGCACTGGACTGAGGTCAGAGGTCAGAGGCTGCACTGGACTGAGGTCAGAGGCTGCACTGGACTGAGGTCAGAGGCTGCACTGGACTGAGGTCAGAGGCTGCACTGGACTGAGGTCAGAGGTCAGAGGCTGCACTGGACTGAGGTCAGAGGTCAGAGGCCGCACTGGACTGATGTGCCCATGGTGTCGAGGCTTCGAAGCGTGTGCCGAGTAATCTAGAGTGTCTATTGAAGCGCGTGTCGATGCGTGTGTTGATCATGTGTGTGTGTTGATCACGTGTGTTGATCACGTGTGCTGATCACGTGTGTTGATCACGTGTGTGGTGGCGTTCGAAGCCTCGGGAAGCGGCCGCACCGCGTGACTGATTCAGGAAATGATTCTGGGGTTTGAAGCGCGATTCAAAACAAAAGCCACAGTGACATTTTGTGTATTTGTGTTGGACATAAACAAAGTAACACAAGCACATTTTACATCACAGCTCGATAAACTCTATGAACTCTATAAACTCTATAAACTCTATAAACTCTATAAACTCTATAAACTCTATAAACTCTATAAACTCTATAAACTCTATAAACTCGCAAATTTAGTCTTTCAGCCCCACCGTTTATTGTCAGCACTCAGCATGTTATACATTCTCACGGACCTGGCCCTTTTTAAATCCAGATTAAAGACTCATCTTTTCAAACTTGCTTTCAATACTTCGAGACACTGAACTGTGTCCAGGTTGAAAACATTTGGTGTTTTTTTTATTGTTTTTATCTTTCTGTGAAGCACTTTGCTCCTCCTGGTGTTGTTGTAAAGTACTATATAAAGACACTTTTACTGATTGATTGATACATTTCTTGTCCACATGATGGCGCAGTGGAGCAAATAAAGCACCTTGATGCTTCGAACCATGTGTGATGCCATTGGCTGTGAGGCTTCAATGCTTCACGGGGCTTCATCTGCCATCACGACTTTACAGGCTCTGAAAGAGTTGAAAAGGGTCTCAGTTGTTTTGGGATAATGGATTGAAAAGGCTGTACCTGAGATGGGGGCGGCGGTGCAGCAAAGCAGGAAGAGCTTGAGGTGAGGGAACAGGAAGCTAACTGCTGGGCCATTTACACATAGAGCACCGCCCGCAGGCAGAAGGGAGTACAACAGGCGCCATGTCACACTATTATTAGCATTTTATGGGAAGAGTCTTGACTACACTACAAAAAGTAAATATCAAGCATTGGCTTAAATGACTTGAATTGAGGAAATGTATCGTGTTTTGAGCGGTTTTCACTCATTTAGACACTTTTCCTGATCGGACCGAGTTTGCTTTGCTTGTTTGAGGACATTTCAGACCAGTTCTAGGGTAAATCTCGCCTGAAATAAGAAAGTAAAATTGCCAATGAGACAAGACCAACTTTCTTACCCCATTGGCAAAGAAAATGACCTGAAATAAGGACGAAACGTATCGAAACGAGTCAGAAACATCTCAGAACAAGAGAAATAATCCAGGACAAATGCCCAACAACTTCTTAACCAGTCAAAACAACAAAAAATTGGATTATTATGCTCAAATTGAGATGTTTCTACTGATCTAGTTAAATACTTTTTGCAGTGTATGACTCGTTGTTCTCTTACAGGACCTTTCAGAGACCCTTCTTCATTGACCCTCCTTCTAGGACCCTTCTTGGACCCTTCTTCCAGGACCCTTCTTCCAGGACCCTTCTTCTTTGGCCCTCCTTCCAGGACCCTTCTTGGACCCTTCTTCCGGGGCCCTTCTCTAATGCCGGCCCCGTGTCTGGTTCAGCTCGCTCGGGTTTAGCCGTGGCCTGTCGGAGGCTGGGGCAGCTCTCCCACAGTCAGACCTCAGGTGAGTCTGAATCGCGCCTTGATTTCTGGTGTGTGTGTGTGTGTGTGTGTGTGTGTGTGTGTGTGTGTGTGTGTGTGTGTGTGTGTGTGTGTGCCTGTGCGTGTGACACAGTGGGCTCTGTGCAGCGGGGGCAGGCGCGCCGCCAGCTCGGGTTAATGCCGCCGCTGTTCGCTCACAGTCGGCCCATTCCTCCACTTTCCATGTTTTGTGGACAGTGTGTGACTCTCCGGCCCATATTTCATGTGGTCATGAATCTGATTAGGACCGCGTGGTACCTTTATGTCACTAAATGATGTTTTTCATCATTTATTTTGGTAAAGTGGTTTGTATTTCATCTGTAACACAGAGGAGTCGAGAGCAATGTTTTCATCCTTAAACCTATAACGAGCAGTTTGTTTTTACTTCAATAACAATGAAACTGTGATTCCATTTGCTTCTAAGCTTAAGGTTAAGGTGAACTTTCTGCTGGATGTTTACTACTAACTACTAACCACACAACTAATCACACTGCTAACCACACTACTATCTTCTCAAAAGACCAAGATTCCTTGAACACAAATGAATGTTCTGTAACGGGTTGTGGATCTCCCGTACTGCCGCTTTAAGTTGGGTGTGATTTTCTTTTGTGGGTGTTTCTTTATTTGCAGTGGGCCAATGGCCATGTGTTAATATTTATTATATGCTCTCAATTATGTGCATCTTTTACTTTGACAGGTACTACTTCCTGTTTGTGTGCACTTGATGTTGTTGTATCACTGCGCCTGTTAATAAAAAGGAGTTCTAGTCATGCAACAAGACTGACGTCCCACGTAGTTCTTTTCTCCGTGATAAGAGACAAATATTCCGCTTTGCTCATGGGGATTCATGCAAGGCTACTGCGTATTACTCTGACAACACCATGTCTTTTAATAATATAAGTTAAGTGGGCAGTTAGCAGGGGCGGGACTTTAATCATAAAAACACCTGTGCACCTTTAGTTCTCCCTCATTGTTTTGTTTGGTCTTGTCCACCAGGTCAGTAGCCTCACTCACGCTTGTTCACATTATTGCAAACTCTTATTATAAATGAAGATTGATTGGTTGCATGCTTCATTTCTTCATTGTTTTGCTTGGTCTTGTCCACCAGGGGTCCGGGCCAGTCTGAGGGCACGTCGGCTGCTCGGCTGGGACGGCGTGTGGTGGCGGGGGTCATAGCGCCTGACCAGCGCAGAGACCAGGAGCCAGGTTGCGGAGTACGCCGACCGTTCAGCCTGGACCCCTGGAAAAGAGCCCTTCACTAAACCCATTCAAGCTCCTCCTCCTCCCCAAAACCAACACCAGCTGAACCCCATCCGACTTATCTGCTCCTCTCCATCCACTTCAGACCCTTTATATTTGTACGAAATAAACAAACCTAAACTTTCTCTTGGTCTTGGTCTCCTTGTACCCTGGTGATCGACCCAAAGGGGGCGTTACAGTTCCCTTTGATTATTATATTCGGATTAATAGGAGATTAAACCAGGAGCCGGGTTATTGCTAATATTCCGCTGCATCTTACTCGTCCCTCCTTTATCAGATTTGCTCGTCTGGACTCTCCTCCTTCCACTGCGGAACACATTCTTTATTCTTTAACAACAATACAGTCTGTGAGAGATGCAGCTTCTGGAAGAAACCTTCGAAAAGGTTCTTTGACAGTGACTGGATCAGAATGAGAAGACAATGAACTTTGAGACAGTTTTTGATGCCAATAAGCCACACAAACGTTTAAAGAACGTTTAAAGAAAAGCTTTGTTCCCGCTGCCCTTTCCTTTACGAACAAGTCGGGATCAAATTGCCCCCGACACGGCTCTTTTATCTTTGTTACTGTCAAGTGGCTTAAACTTCAGTTGTTTCTGTACCAAAGGCACATCCTGTTAGTATCTGGAGACTTACAAGCTTTATATTTAAATGTGTGATGTTTTATCTTCGTATAATGTGTTTTAATGTGTCGACTAGTTCTCAGAATTGCAAGACGAATTTACCCACGGGTACAAATAAATTAACCTAACCTACCCTTTGCTTCATGAGATTCTCCTGAAATATTACCCAAAAACTAAGACAAAGGTAATTTTCAGTTGCCGTAGTGACCATGGAGTTTCTTCTGAAAACGTCCTCCATTATAGTTGAGCGTGTGCAGGGTGACGCGAGCGTGAACATGCAGGAGCCCAGGGCTGACTTGACCCCTGACCTCTTTGTTCTGGCCTGTCATTATTACTGCAGCGAGTTTCTACAACTCACCAACCAGAGTCAGGCACACAAACACTTTATTCACTCTCTGGCATCAAAATCATCTTTCTCCCCTAGATTTTAACCTCTGAACCCCCGCCTGAACCGAGCACATGCTTTACCCAAATCTACAAACACAATAAACAACAACAAAAACTCCACTACAGAGGGATGAAAAAGCAACAAAACGGACGAAAACGATTCAAAAAGTGACACAAAAAGTCAGTTTTTCTTAATTATTTTTTAATCCGGGATAAAACTCATTGCGATTAGAAATCTTGGTATCACTTTATTTTACAGTACCTTGATGCATTGTAACGAACTAACTGTGTACAACGTGCTGTGCAATCTCTAATAACTTGTACCTATGGGTTAGATACACAATGGAATAACTTGTACTAGTACTTTGTAGTTACATAATGTAATAATACACAAGATCCTTTAAAGGAACAGGCCAGCGTTTTTCCACACTGAGATATGTTCTTACCTGAGCTGTGACGAGTTCTTTAGGACCTGTCTGATCTTCAGTCACGTAAACACAGCGCAGACGGCGTTAGCATTTAGCCTCTCCCTCTCTCCTCTATAGCTCCAAAACAGGTCAAGATAGAAGCTACCAAGCTCTTCCACGTTTCCCCTATTTAAATATGGTTACGTGAAGTGTTCCACTACAAAGTATAATTACACACAATTAAACAATGTGGATTTTCTAAGCGGATAAAAGGGGGGACTATATTGTAAGGCGTAATAATACAGGAGTAGTTCGAAATCCGCGCAGTAATCTTCACTTTACTGTGCGGATTTCGAATTACTCCTTGGTAGCTTCTATCTTGACCTGTTTTGGAGCTATAGAGGAGAGAGGGAGAGGCTAAATGCTAACGCCGTCTGCGCTGTGTTTACGTGACTGAAGATCAGACAGGTCCTAAAGAACTCGTCACAGCTCAGGTAAGAACATATCTCAGTGTGGAAAAACACTGGCCTGTTCCTTTAAGGTTAGGGTTAGAGTTTTGTCTTATTACATGATTTATCTACAAACTACAAATACAAGTTATTCCATTGTGTTTCTAACCCATAGGTACAAGTTATTACACATTGTTACAGAGCTCATTATTGTACTAAATTTACTTAGGTTCAATGTATTAGTGTATGTAAAAATGAATTGTCACCAAATCTTTTTTTCTCTTCTCAAGAGTTTTGTAGGTCTTAGCTTTCATATGAGGCCTATAGGCTGTAGCTCCAGTTGATAAGCTTTTAGATTTGGGTAAAATTGGTGACAATGTGCTCGGTTAAGGCGGGTGTTAAGAGGTTAACCATCTGATAATGTTCCACTTTCATAACCTCGTATATTTGGTCAGTCCCTCAGGAAAGAGTCTTCCTCGTCACTTGGTTTCTTCTCTGCTCTTTCTTCTCTGCTGAAACGCTCCCATGTGGATTTCCTGGATTTTGTTTTTCCCAAACTGTCTGAAGCCCAGAGACGATCGCCGGACCCTTTCTGAGATTTTTCCACTAAAAGCAGCTTATTTTTAAACTAAACACGGTCCAACACCCCCTCTGAACAAGTCTTTGTAACTAAATAAACAAAACAACAAAATAAAACCATAAATTTGAATCTGGCTCAAGCTATAATTCAGAGTTTGTCTCAGAAAATATGGGAAATTCAAAACGCCGTATATAAGTTTCAAATCGATGTCTTACTGGGCGGATCCTCGGTCAGTCGGCTCAGTGAAGGGACGGAGGCAGTGGTCAGTTAGTGTCAGTAGTTTAATGCCAATAGCTTACAGCTCACAACACAATTACAACCCTGAGACAGAGGCGTCAAAGCACAGAAAGGCACTCATGTTCAAGCATTCATCATCACTCACTCACTCACACAGTATTAAACATCATAACAGTATGTACATATCTCAGCTGAGTCACTGGGCCGCCCAGGACTCTGGACTAGAGAACACCAGACTTTGGAAAAGTGGGCTTTAAAGTGTAGGACTTCAGGATTTAGTATTTGCTGGACTTGAGGACTTTGGACCGTTGGACTCGAGGCAGCAGAACGTCCGGACTCTGCAGTGTTGGACTCCGGAGTGTAGGGAATCTGGTCTCTGGGTAAGGTTTTGCTGGACCGATGGATTCTGGATTGTTGGACTCTTGGATTGTTGGATTGTTGGACTCTCGGTCTGTTGGATTGTTGGATTGTTGGACTCTTGGATTGTTGGACTCTCGGACTGTTGGACTCTCGGACTGTTGGACTCTCGGACTGTTGGATTGTTGGACTCTGGACTGTTGGATTGTTGGACTCTCTGACTCTTGGATTGTTGGACTCTCGGTCTGTTGGATTGTTGGATTGTTGGACTCTCGGATTGTTGGACTGTTGGATTGTTGGATTGTTGGACTGTTGGACTCTCGGATTGTTGGACTCGGATTGTTGGACTCTCGGACTGTTGGATTCTGGATTGTTGGACTCTTGGATTGTTGGACTCTCGGACTGTTAGACTCTCGGACTGTTGGACTCTCGGACTGTTGGATTGTTGGACTCTGGACTGTTGGATTGTTGGACTCTCGGACTCTTGGATTGTTGGACTCTCGGACTGTTGGATTGTTGGATTGTTGGACTCTTGGACTGTTGGACTGTTGGATTGTTGGACTTTTGGACTCTGGACTCTTGGATTGTTGGACTCTGGACTGTTGGATTGTTGGACTTTTGGACTTTTGGACTGTTGGATTGTTGGACTCTGGACTCTTGGATCGTTGGACTCTGGACTGTTGGATTCTGGACTGTTGGATTTTTGGACTCTGGATTGTTGGACTCTGGACTCTTGGATTGTTGGACTCTGGACTGTTGGATTGTTGGACTCTGGACTGTTGGACTCTGGACTGTTGGATTTTTGGACTCTGGATTGTTGGACTCTGGACTGTTGGACTCTGGATTGTTGGACTCTGGATTGTTGGACTCTGGATTGTTGGACTGTTGGACTGTTGGACTCTGGAAAGTTGGACTCTGGATTGTTGGATTGTTGGACTCTGGATTGTTGGACTCTTGGATTGTTGGATTGTTGGACTGTTGGATTGTTGGACTCTGGACTGTTGGATTGTTGGACTCTGGATTGTTGGATTGTTGGACTCTGGATTGTTGGATTGTTGGACTCTCGGATTGTTGGACTCTGGATTGTTGGATTGTTGGACTCTGGACTGTTGGATTGTTGGACTCTGGATTGTTGGATTGTTGGACTCTGGATTGTTGGATTGTTGGACTCTCGGATTGTTGGACTCTGGATTGTTGGATTGTTGGACTCTGGACTCTTGGATTGTTGGACTCTGGATTGTTGGATTGTTGGACTCTGGACTGTTGGATTGTTGGATTGTTGGACTCTCGGATTGTTGGACTCTGGATTGTTGGATTGTTGGACTCTGGACTGTTGGATTGTTGGACTCTGGAAAGTTGGACTCTGGATTGTTGGATTGTTGGACTCTGGACTGTTGGATTGTTGGACTCTGGAAAGTTGGACTCTGGATTGTTGGATTGTTGGACTCTGGATTGTTGGACTCTGGAAAGTTGGACTCTGGATTGTTGGATTGTTGGACTTTTGGATTGTTGGACTCTTGGATTGTTGGACTCTCGGACTGTTGGACTGTTGGATTGTTGGATTGTTGGACTCTTGGACTGTTGGACTCTCGGATTGTTGGACTCTTGGATTGTTGGACTCTTGGATTGTTGGACTCTGGACTCTTGGATTGTTGGACTCTTGGATTGTTGGATTGTTGGACTCTGGACTGTTGGATTGTTGGACTCTGGATTGTTGGACTCTGGAAAGTTGGACTCTGGATTGTTGGATTGTTGGACTCTGGATTGTTGGACTCTGGAAAGTTGGACTCTGGATTGTTGGACTCTGGATTGTTGGATTGTTGGATTGTTGGACTCTGGATTGTTGGACTCTGGATTGTTGGACTCTGGATTGTTGGACTCTGGATTGTTGGATTGTTGGATTGTTGGACTCTGGATTGTTGGATTGTTGGACTCTGGATTGTTGGACTCTGGATTGTTGGATTGTTGGATTGTTGGACTCTGGATTGTTGGACTCTTGGACTCTTGGATTGTTGGACTCTGGACTGTTGGATTTTTGGACTCTGGATTGTTGGACTCTGGATTGTTGGATTGTTGGACTCTGGACTGTTGGATTGTTGGACTCTGGATTGTTGGACTCTGGACTGTTGGATTGTTGGACTCTGGACTGTTGGATTGTTGGACTCTTGGATTGTTGGACTCTGGATTGTTGGATTGTTGGACTCTGGATTGTTGGATTGTTGGATTGTTGGACTCTGGATTGTTGGATTGTTGGATTGTTGGATTGTTGGACTCTGGATTGTTGGACTCTGGATTGTTGGATTGTTGGACTCTTGGATTGTTGGACTCTGGACTGTTGGATTGTTGGACTCTGGATTGTTGGATTGTTGGATTGTTGGACTCTTGGATTGTTGGACTCTGGATTGTTGGATTGTTGGACTCTTGGATTGTTGGACTCTGGACTGTTGGATTGTTGGACTCTTGGATTGTTGGACTCTGGATTGTTGGATTGTTGGACTCTGGATTGTTGGACTCTTGGATTGTTGGATTGTTGGACTCTGGACTGTTGGATTGTTGGACTCTTGGATTGTTGGACTCTGGACTGTTGGACTCTGGACTGTTGGATTTTTGGACTCTGGATTGTTGGACTCTGGACTCTTGGATTGTTGGACTCTGGACTGTTGGATTGTTGGACTCTGGACTGTTGGACTCTGGACTGTTGGATTGTTGGACTCTGGACTGTTGGATTGTTGGACTCTGGAAAGTTGGACTCTGGATTTTTGGACTCTGGACTGTTGGATTGTTGGACTCTGGATTGTTGGACTCTGGATTGTTGGACTCTGGACTCTGGATTGTTGGACTCTGGATTGTTGGACTCTTGGATTGTTGGATTGTTGGACTCTTGGATTGTTGGACTTTTGGATTGTTGGACTTTTGAGATTGTTGGACTCTTGGATTGTTGGACTCTTGGATTGTTGGACTCTTGGATTGTTGGACTCTGGATTGTTGGACTCTTGGATTGTTGGACTTTTGGATTGTTGGACTTTTGAGATCGTTGGACTCTGGGATTGTTGGACTCTGGATTGTTGGATTGTTGGACTCTTGGATTGTTGGACTCTTGGATTGTTGGACTCTTGGATTGTTGGATTGTTGGACTCTTGGATTGTTGGACTCTTGGATTGTTGGACTCTTGGATTGTTGGACTCTTGGATTGTTGGACTCTTGGATTGTTGGACTCTTGGATTGTTGGACTTTTGGATTGTTGGACTCTTGGATTGTTGGACTCTTGGATTGTTGGACTCTTGGATTGTTGGACTCTTGGATTGTTGGACTCTGGATTGTTGGACTCTGGATTGTTGGACTCTTGGATTGTTGGATTGTTGGACTCTTAGATTGTTGGACTTTGGGCTTTGGAAGGCTGGACCTCAGGAGGCAGAGTAGTTGGACCTGATAGAGTCCTCTCTGAGCTGACGTCGTTTGCCGACCTCACACTGGTCTATGTGCGTCCGCCGCTCTATTGTGATCTTAAAGTTTTTTCTATCAAGAAAACAGAATTTTTAGAGGTTATTGATTTATAGAGTCTCGAACAACAAGCAAAAAGTAGAGCTTTTAGCTACCAAGCTAAAGTGTTTCTCACATTCTCTGGTGTTTTGTCGACATTGACTACACGCACCTGCAGATCTTACTCACCAGTGTCCAACTTTATTAAATGTATTATATTCCTCAGTTCCTCAGTAATTTACCCCCAACACTCTCCCTGACTGGTTTCTCTGTGAGCTTCTTTTACTTACAAAACAATTGCAAAATGCTACAGTAAAAATGAAGCTATGTGAGTTTAGGTGGAGGTCAAACTGGACAGTTAAAGAGCATAAGTGTGATTCATTAAGCATATATCTGTAGGAAACCTTTACTTAGCTCCCCGGGGTAAATAAATGCACAGACTAAAGTGTTACCTTAAAAAGTAGAAAGCCACCAGCAGCGTCACTCCTAGAACAGCTCCCACGATCACTCCTGTGAGGGCGGACACTCCCAGCCCACCTGTGGAGACACGTCACACACATGAATGATCCGCTCATCCTCACCGGAACACACCAAACGCTGCTGCACATGGTTCTTTTGGGACTCTTCCTGTGGCGACATTATGGAATCATCCTGTGAAAATGGATAAGATTTGCTCTGTGCACACGGTGTTTGAACCTGCCGTGGACTTCAAGTGTTTGGGCTGAATTTCTCACCGGAAAATCCTACGTAAAGCAACAAAAGCGACTTAAACTTGACCACAAATACAAGGAAGTTTTGTAGGACTTAGCTTTCAAATAAGGCGTTACTCTTGCTTATGGGCTGTAAGCTCCAGTTGAGAAAAGTTTAGATTTGGGTAAAGTAACACTTTTCTTCCCGGGTAAATATTTTGGCTGTTCCACCGACAGGAGTCTGATCTGGTTACATCACTGCATTACTGAATTCACAGAGGCTGAAGTTTGAGAAATAAAACTCAAAAGCTGTTTCTCTAAATGCAGACGAGCGGATCCATCCTGTCAAAGAGAAGATCACTTTGAAGAGTTTTCTCCTCCGTGAGGGACGATCGAGTCCAGGAAAATGACACTAAATGGTACTAAACTGTATGTTATACTAGAGCGGAAAGTAGGGCAAAAACATGGCAGACGTTTGACAGCGGAAGTGGAGGTGAAACGTGTCTTGAAGCTGAATTTGAAAATCTCGTCAAAGCTCCGGAAGTCCTCACGCTGTACGGCCATATGGCCTGTATGCTGAAGCTTCTGCGGCTGATGCTGGAGATCAGGGTAAACATTGTGTCACCGAACACTGATTTTGTGTTTTAGATTTGATGTCATTTAATAAGACTGTTTTCCCTGTGTTTTAATGTAAAGCACTTTGGTCTGTCAAGTGTTGCTGTAAACTTTTATTGTTTGACTGATACAGTGGCTGATACGAGCTGAGCAGGACCACAGGACCACAGGCAGTGGGATCAGAGGCTCAGACGAGCTGAGCAGGACCACAGGACCACAGGCAGTGGGATCAGGGACTCAGACGAGCTGAGCAGGACCACAGGCAGTGGGATCAGGAGCTCAGACGAGCTGAGCAGGACCACAGGACCACAGGCAGTGGGATCAGGGACTGAGACGAGCTGAGCAGGACCACAGGCAGTGGGATCAGGAGCTCAGACGAGCTGAGCAGGACCACAGGCAGTGGGATCAGGGGCTGAGACGAGCTGAGCAGGACCACAGGCAGTGGGATCAGGAGCTCAGACGAGCTGAGCAGGACCACAGGACCACAGGCAGTGGGATCAGGGACTCAGACTCACAGGATTTGTCTTCGGTCTCGGGCGGCGGCCGGACTCGTCCTCTCAGAGTGAAGTGATCTCTGTTGAAGGCCGGCAGCATCTGAAACGTCCCGTTCTCCCCAAAGTAGTTGGCCACAGTCTGAAGACGATGGAAAAAAAACATGTGGTCAGTGTGGTCAGTGTGGTCCGTGTGGTCAGTGTGGTCCGTGTGGTCCGTGTGGTCAGTGTGGTCCGTGTGGTCAATGTGGTCCGCAGTGTGTGGGTCTCACCTCGAATGTTCCCGTCTCCGTGTCCGTCATCGACATCAAAGAGAAATCTCCGTTTCTGTCGCCGTTGGCGTCGATGGAAACTGGACCAGCGATGCCTGAACGGAAATAAACACGTTAATGTTAACCCGACTGAACCGAGCTGACCTAGACCTTAAAGGAACAGGCCAGCGTTTATCCACACTGAGATATGTTCTTACCTGAGCTGTGACGAGTTCTTTAGGACCTGTCTGATCTTCAGTCACGTAAACACAGCGCAGACGGCGTTAGCATTTAGCCTCTCCCTCTCTCCTCTATAGCTCCAAAACAGGTCAAGATAGAAGCTACCAAGCTCTTCCACGTTTCCCCTATTTAAATATGGTTACGTGAAGTGTTCCACTAAAGGGGGGACTATATTGTAAGGCGTAATAATACCAGGAGTAGTTCGAAATCCGCGCAGTAATCCTCACTTTACTGCGCGGATGCCAAACTACTCCTGGTATTATTACGCCTTACAATATAGTTCCCCCTTTTATCCGCTTAGAAAATCCACATTGTTTAATAGTGTGTAATTATACTTTGTAGTGGAACACTTCACGTAACCATATTTAAATAGGGAAAACGTGGAAGAGCTCGGTAGCTTCTATCTTGACCTGTTTTGGAGCTATAGAGGAGAGAGGGAGAGGCTAAATGCTAACGCCGTCTGCGCTGTGTTTACGTGACTGAAGATCAGACAGGTCCTAAAGAACTCGTCACAGCTCAGGTAAGAACATATCTCAGTGTGGAGAAACGCCGGCCTGTTCCTTTAAGGTTTCCTGAAGGCCTCATTTGAAAGCTAAGACCTGGCAGTTTCTAAAACAGTATAATAACAGTATAGTAACAGTATAATAACAGCATAATAACAGGGTAATAACAGTGTAATAATAGTATAGTAACTGTAATAGTGTAATAACGGTCAGTCTGAGCCTCACCCTCAAAGGTCCGGTTCCACATGCGAGCCGTCACCTCGGAGCCGTTCCTTTTGCTGAAGCCGCTGCTCAGCGTCTCCTGCAGAGCGATGGCGTAGAGGAGCAGGGCGTCATGGAAACCCTCCATGAACATGTTGATCTGTGAACCAGAGAGACGACAGAGGCTGTTAAACCACATCGCTATGGCAACGGAAAAAATATATATGATTTTTTACCACAAATCCCCCACATTTTCCCCAATGTTGTGCCATTATTTTCTTCCCATTTTTTCCACAATTTTTGTTTTTTTATTTTTTTCTTATGTTTTGGTCCAAATTTCTCCAATTTTATCATAAATGTCACAGAATTTTGTATTTCTCATTTTTTTGCCACAATTACACAAACACATTTTCCCCCCATTTTTCTAAAAAAAAATGTCTTTGTACAGTTTTTTTTCTTCATTTTATTACTAATATTTTCCTCATTTTTTCCACAGTTCCTCCTGAATTTTAATTATTTTTTTTGCACAATTATTTTTCTTATTTTTTGGTCAATTTTTATTCACTTTTATTATTCTACATTTCTGGACATCACAGATGAACCTGATGTTGTAAACGTGCAGATCTTCCTCACATTATCGTTCTGACAAATACTTGAGTATCGGAGTGTCGGGAAAAGTCTGGTTCAGATATCGGTATCGGTATCGACACTACACAGTACAGGTGAAGTATGTGTATCTGCTCAGGGGGTCTGATCAGGGTCTAATGCAGAGGTGCCCAAAATTTGGCCCGCCGGAACGATTAGCTTGGCCCGCCAGAGGGTGACCTACTTTTGCGCCGCATCTGGTCAATAACTCTCTCTCCCGTTCATTCTCAATGGCAAATATAGATGCAGTTCACTTTTTGACCACCATTGTCAAATTGGGGGCGCTGTTTCACCCCTTTCACAAAGTTAAGGAAACAAAAATCGTTGACATCTATGACTTATAAAAGAATTTATGCTGAACTGACACTTTCAAAATGATATAATCTGGCATTTTCTTTGACTTAAAGAAATGAATGAGCTGAAGTCACTGTAGGTACAGGTGGTGCTGTTGTTTCCATTTTGCTCTATATCGCTACAATAACTGACTTTGTTCTACTAAAACTAGGCTTTTGTAGCAGGTTTAACCCCTTAACTCCCACCTGAACCGAGCACATTTTCTCCAGTTTGGCTTTACCCCAATCCAAAAGCTTCTGGAAGAAAGTTGTGAAAATAGCAACAAAACAGACGAAAACAATGATGGAAATGTGACAAAAAAGTGAGAAAACATTGACAAAAAAGTGACGAAAAATTTATGAAAAAGTGGCAAAAATGTCACAATAATGTCACAAGAAATGGACAAAAAAATTACAAAAATGTGACAAAAAATAACAAAAATATGATAAAAAATTGACCAAAAAATTTGAGTTGAAAACCCGACAAAAAAATGATGGAAAAAAAATCTGATGACGTGAGGAAAAAGATCCTCTCGGTTCAGGCGGGAGTTAAGAGGTTAATTGCATAGATTGAATTAAATGCAAAGGTTTACCAAAAAAGAAAATAAAGTAACTTTTATTATTTGCAGTTATGTGTTTCACACTTGAGATCGCCGTGTTTGGCCCACGACTCACAGGCACTTTTTCATTTTGGCCCTCGGAGACAAAAAGTTTGGGCCCCCCTCAGCCCTCTCTCTTATCGTGAGAGGGCTGATGTTCCAGATGTTCCAGCCCAAAGGTCTGTCTGAAGGCCCTTCACCGTCTCCTCTAACCACAATGATGAAGGTCTGACCACACCAGGTTCATCTCCAGGGTCAAAAACTGTGGAGATTAAGAGAAACTGGGAGGATTAGAAACAAAAATGAGCAAAAATGAGGGAAATGTTTTGAAAACAAGAAACAACTGGGGAAAAAATAGTCTGAAAAACGGGCAAAAAAGTCACTTATTTGAGCTGGAAAAATAATAAACAAGTCTCTTCCTTTAATCCAGTTCCTCAAACAGAGAGAGATTAAACCAGACCAGACGGGTTTAAAGATCCCAGTCTGGTCCGGTCGGGTCGGGTTGGGTCGGGTCCGGTCCGGTCCGGTCCGGTCTCGTACTCACTCCGTCCTGGAGGCCTTGGTTCTTCAGGGCTCGTCTCATCTCGAGGGTGAAGTTCTCGAACTGAGGCTTCGTGCTCTGCAGGAGAGTGACCGTGTTCAGGGAGCTGTAGGCCCGGCGCGCCTCGGAGTCATGTGGGTCGCCCCGACGCCACGAGCCGTTACCTACAGGGTCAGAGGTCAGAGAAAGGAGGGTCAGAGAGAGGAGGGTCAGAGAGAGAGGAGGGTCAGAGAGGAGAGAGAGAGGAGGGTCAGAGAGGAGAGAGAGAGGAGGGTCAGAGGTCAGAGAGAGGAGGGTCAGAGAGCAGAAATACATGAGACTCATTTTCAAACAGTCTTGTTCCCTGATGAGGCCGTGTGACCCTGGATGGTCAGATGGATGGAGGTGAATGACCACAATGTCCCAGCAAGGCTGTGACGTCAGTAAGGAGGGGGCGGAGTCAGAATCATGGAGAGAGCTGGTCAGTCCCTTTAGGATCCCTGAAGGAGTGAAAATGACCTCTTTCTGACTGACCACTGTCTTCTCTGCTACAAAAAGAACAAGATCATCTTCATCATGACAACGCTCCATGTCCTGCTGTAAAGAAAACCTCTGTATCACTGGCTGCTATGGGCAGAAAAGGAGAGAAACTCATGATGTGGACCCCCTCCTCCCCTGACCTCAGCCCTGTTGAGAACCTTTGGAGCCTCAAGAAAAAACTTCTATGAGGGTGGGAGGCAGTTTTCATCCAAACAGCAGCTCTGGGAGGTTTTGTCATTTTGACCCGCTGTTACGTTCCAGGCATTTGGATGCAAGGTGACACCAGGGGGCGCCTTCCAACCTTCTCAGTGTAAATGTGAGTGGACTTTCTTCAGAGTGAGACTTTAGGTCAGACATGAGTCACAGTAACATGAGGCTAAACACAGTGAGCTCTTTGTTTGCAGTAAAAAGGCTGAGGCCTCATTGCTCTTCAGTCACAGACTGAGAAGTGAAGAAGGAAGTCATGGAGCTTCTGCTTTAGACAGAACTTCAGACTCTGCTGCAGGTAAGAGTCATATCATATTCTGAAACTCAAATCTGTAGTAAAAACATAATATATGGAAAATTATTATTACAATTCCAAAAAGAAAAATATTTAAAAAAAATGTTGTTTTATTTACTCTCATTCTAAAACAAACAAACCCAAACATCTGTATCTGCTGTAAAGTCATGTTTGTCCCAGTTCCTCTGAGTCCTGGTGGACCGTGACAGATGTGGACCATGACAGATGTGGACAGGACTGTGGTGGATCTACTTTTACTTTGGAGAAAATAGTTACTATAGTAACTGTTGAAGAAATGAACCTCATGAGCTTCTTCTGTAACATCTGTCCACATCAGTCCTGCTGCACCACGACTCAGAGGAACTGGGACACACATGACCTACAGCAGATACACATGACCCGGGTTTGTTTTTTTTGAATGAGGGTAAATTAAAAAAAAAACATTTTTTGATTAGATACGTGATTTTCAATTTCAATATTTTTCTTTTTGTAGTTGTAATAATAATTTTCCATAAATTATGTTTTTACTACATGTTTGAGTTTCAGAATATGATCTGACTCTTACCTGCAGCAGAGTCTGAAGTTCTGTCTAAAGCAGAAGCTCCATGACTTCCTTCTTCACTTCTCAGTCTGTGCCTGAAGAGCAATGAGGCCTCAGCCTTTTTACTGCAAACAAAGAGCTCACTGTGTTTAGCCTCATGTTACTGTCACTCATGTCTGACCTAAAGTCTCACTCTGAAGAAAGTCACATTTACACTCAGAAGGTTGGAAGCAGTGTTCATTTAGTCGACTAAAACTAGACTAAAATTGAATTACATTTTCGTCAAAAGACTGAGACTAAATTAAAATATGTTGTCAACATTAACACTGGTTGGAAGGGCGCCCCCTTGTGTCACCTTGCATCCAAATGCCCCGAACGTAACAGTGGGTCAAAATGACCCACAGAGGCCACACAAGGGATGTTCTGACATCCTACAAAGAAATCCAAGCAGAAACTGTCCAAAAACTCACACGTTTAATGGATTTAAGAATTGTGAAGCTGCTCAAAGAAGGTCCTGTGTTAAAATACAACTTGACCTACTGAGATGTTTTTGATTGAAATAGTTTTTGATTTCAGTAAATATCACCTCCTAATGCTGCAAATACAACAACATGACCATTTTCAGTTAATTACAAGCTTTAAAATGTGTTGAAACGATGAGTTGCAGAATAATTTGGAACAGTGGATTTTGAGGTTTTTACTATATTTATTTTTGAAAAAAATACTGTTTTCACTGGGACATTTTCTGTTTGTTTTGTTTGTTTGTTTGTTTGTATAATTTATGGTCCCCGTAGGGAAATTTGTCCCCTGCATTAAACCCATCCTTCGATACCACTGGGAGCAGTGGTCGACGGCCGTGCCGCGCCCGGGGACCCGTCTCCATGATGTGGAGCCAGGCTGATGGTCAGAATCACCTGCTGGAGGATTCACCTATTGCACATGTTTTTAGTGGTAGGGGAAACCAGAGTACCCGGAGGAAACCTACGCAGACACGGGGAGAACATGCAAACTCCAAACAGAAAGACCCCGTCCTGGTGGGAATTGAACCCGGGACCTTCTTGCTGTGAAGCAAGCGATCCTCGACCAGTTACAGACTTGAAATGAGGCTGACTCTCATTTGAGTCGACAGTTTAGGAAATCAGAGAAAAATGTCATTTGCATCATAATTTGGAATGCGGTGTTCACATTTTTCTGTGTATAATGTATAAATCAAGAGCAGAGTTCTCAGCGTTGTCAAAAAACGTTTTTTTTTTTCCGAAAAAAACGTTGTCAGATACCGAGAGGGCACATTAGCGCATTCCAAAAATCCTCAAACTAAGACCCTCGGCCCCCCACCCTACAAAACAAACAAACATAAAGGCAGGAGCAACACCGGGAATTTAGATTGAGGGAGACAAAAGGGGGCGGGGCGGTTGGCGAGGGCCGATAATCGCCTCTTGCGGCTATATTTATATATACTTCCATCCCAGTACTTTAACAATACCGATACTGTGAGTGCAGAGGCTGACCCGGCTCAAGCGTGTAGCGTGTGGGGGTAACAGGCGTGTGGGAGTAACAGGCGTGTAGCGTGTCTTACCGTACGACGTGGCGTTGAACAGCTCGATGTTGAAGAAGATGTAGCTGCCGTTGGTCAGGCTGTGTCTGTGCGCCGCCAACATCACGTCACGGATCCGCTCGGCGCCCATACACATGATCACCACTGCAGGAACATACAGTCACATGATCACTGCAGGAACATACAGTCACATGATCACCACTGCAGGAACATACAGTCACATGATCACCACTGCAGGAACATACAGTCACATGATCACCACTGCAGGAACATACAGTCACATGATCACCACTGCAGGAACATACAGTCACATGATCACCACTGCAGGAACATACAGTCACATGATCACCACTGCAGGAACATACAGTCACATGATCACCACTGCAGGAACATACAGTCACATGATCACTGCAGGAACATACAGTCACATGATCACCACTGCAGGAACATACAGTCACATGATCACTACAGGAACATACAGTCACATGATCACTACAGGAACATACAGTCACATGATCACCACAGGAACATACAGTCACATGATCACTGCAGGAACATACAGTCACATGATCACTACAGGAACATACAGTCACATGATCACCACAGGAACATACAGTCACATGATCACCACAGGAACATACAGTCACATGATCACCACTGCAGGAACATACAGTCACATGATCACCACTACAGGAACATACAGTCACATGATCACCACTGCAGGAACATACAGTCACATGATCACCACTGCAGGAACATACAGTCACATGATCACCACTGCAGGAACATACAGTCACATGACCAAACCCATACACCATGGTCTGGGTGATACTGGACTCTGATTGGCTGGTGCATTATTTTGGTGTAACCGCACACGTAGTCCGGTAGTTAAATCACTGGGATGTCACTCCGCTGTGGCGTCGCCATAGCAACGCCTGACACAGCTGAGTCAGATAAAGGCGTAATTAGTGACTGACAGGAACGTATGAGATGGATTTAGTGTTTGCTAAATGTTTGTAGAGGAGAGTGAGCAGCTAGGTTAGCTACTGTTAATAACATATGAGCTTTACATTTCTATTGGAAACGGTTAAGGCTATTCATCATTTTCAGGCGTACATAAAATGATCCTGCATTGAAGCATCTTTGTCTGGATTAGTAAAGTCAAACATGTTAGTTTGAGTTGGGGGGGCCCAGGTGTGAGCGACTCCACCGCAGCTGTTTCTTCAGGTTAACCCCTGAACTCCCGCCTGAACCGAGCACTTTTTCTCCAGTTTGGCTTTACCCCAATCCAAAAGCTTCAGGAAAAAAGCTGTGAAAAAGCAACAAAACTGGAACAATGATGGAAATGACAAACAGTGACAAAAAAATGACAAAAAAATGACAAGAAATGACAAAAAATGACAAAAAAATGACAAAAAAAGCCAAAAAATGACAAAAAAAGACAAAAAAGTGACAAAAAATGTGACAAAAAAATGACAAAAAATGACAAAAAAAGACAAAAAAATGACGAAAAATGACAAAAAATGTGACAAAAAATGTGACAAAAAAATGACAAAAAATGACAAAAAAATGACAAAAAGTGACAAAAAAATGACAAAAAATGACAAAAAATGACAAAAAAGTGACAAAAAAGTGACAAAAAATGTGACAAAAAAATGACAAAAAATGACAAAAAATGACAAAAAATGACAAAAAAGTGACAAAAAATAACATGACAAAAAAATGACGAAAAATGACAAAAAATGACCAAAAAATGACAAAAAAGTGACAAAAAATGTGACAAAAAATGTGACATAAAAATGACAAAAAATGACAAAAAATGTGAC
>NC_136852.1:75716664-75814257 GCF_951799975.1 Gobius niger | reverse complement strand
TAAAGAGGGGGTGTTCTGCTTTAAAGAGGGGGTGTTCTGCTTTAAAGAGGGGGTGTTCTGCTTTTGTCAGCCCCATAGCACCAGTCTATATCTCACTACAATGATGACAAACCTTCTGTTGGTCTGTAAATGCAGTAAATTAGAATAACTGCCTTGTATAAAATGTCTCTCTCAAAATGGCTGTAGTGAATGTCTTGAAATAGGCCTCTGTCTCTTTAAGAACCTCTGAGCCTTTAGACACGCCCCCTCCACACGCTGTCTGTGGCATCAGTGGGGAGGGGGTTCTGCTGAGGAGCAGTGGTTGGTTACTCGGCTGGTGACCAAAGCTCGGAGGCGTCTCCAGGAGGTGGGGGCGTTCCTAGGAGGACTCAGGCAAACCTATCCCTAAAATGGCCGCCATCAGCCAAAAATTCAACAAAAAATGTGACAAAAATTCAACAAAAATGTGACAAAAATTCAACAAAAAATTAACAAAAATTCAACAAAAATGTGACAAAAATTCAACAAAAATGTGACAAAAATTCAACAAAAATGTGACAAAAATTAAAAAAAATGTGACAAAAATTCAACAAAGATGTGACAAAAATTAAACAAAAAAATGACAAAAAAATCAACAAAAATTCAACAAAAATTCAACAAAAATTCAACAAAAATTTAACAAAAATGTGACAAAAATAAAAAAAAAGACAAAAATTCAACAAAAATTGGACAAAAATTCAACAAAAAAATGACAAAAAATGACAAAAATGTGACAAAAATAAAAAAAAAAGACAAAAATTAAACAAAAAAATGACAAAAAATGACAAAATTCTAAATAATTTCAACAAAAATGTGACAAAAGCCTATCCCTAAAATGGCCGCCATCAGAGTTTTTACAGATTACTCAGAAATACGTGAATGTGCCAAGGCAACACTTCAGCCATGTTTTTAATGAGGGAGTGACAGAATAACATGATGGAAAGCTTGAAAAAGTACATTTTGCAGAATACCCCCCCTTTAAAAGGTCAGAGGTTGACCTTTAACCTTTACTCAGGCCTGTACCTTTCGCCTGGTCCTCGGTCAGCAGAGGGTCACTGCTGCTGCGCGACAGCCTGGTCTTCCTCCTGACTGACCCCACCGCGGGGGGGGCGTCCGGGGCTGAGGGGAGGCAGGGGTCCGGGGGTCGATCTGGGGGCCCGGCTGAGGGGCAGAGGGGGCCCGGGGCCTCATCATCTGGGGGCCCGGCTGAGGGGAGCGGCTCCAGGGGGACCTCCTCTCTGGGCTCCTCTGTAGGCGCTGACAGGGAAGAGCACAGGGTCAAACGTCGTTATTAAATCAGTTTATGGGGGGTTTACCGGGGGTCCCGAACCCCCCTCTTTGGGAACCACTGTTGTAGGTGTGATGTGTGACTCACGGGCCGGAGAGGACGAGGCCCCCGCGCTCCTGTGGTCGGGCCCCTGCACACACACACACACACACACACAGTCAGGACAATCCACAGCTTCACAGGCGACCGTTACCGGATAGACCACACCCACCTGCGCCATAGCCCCGCCTCCTTCCACCTCCTCGTACGGCGGGGGCGGGTCCAGCGGGCAGAACACCTCCACGCCTTTGATCCGAGCGCCGTAGATGTGCGGCAGAGGGATGACCCCGTCCCTGAAGACCCTGCACACGAGAACCAGCTGAGCCCCGGGCGGGCACCCTTAAAGCACCCTCAAAGCACCCTTAAACCAGGACACCCTTAAACCAGGACACCCTTAAACCAGGACACTCTTAAACCAGGACACCCTTAAACCAGGACACCCTTAAACCAGGACACCCTTAAACCAGGACACACTTAAACCAGGACACTTAAACCAGGACACACTTAAACCAGGACACTTAAACCAGGACACCCTTAAACCAGGACACACTTAAACCAGGACACTCTTAAACCAGGACACACTTAAACCAGGACACTCTTAAACCAGGACACACTTAAACCAGGACACTCTTAAACCAGGACACTCTTAAACCAGGACACCCTTAAACCAGGACCCTTAAACCAGGACACCCTTAAACCAGGACACCCTTAAACCAGGACACCCTTAAACCAGGACACCCTTAAACCAGGACACCCTTAAACCAGGACACCCTTAAACCAGGACACCCTTAAACCAGGACACCCTTAAACCAGGACACTCTTAAACCAGGACACTCTTAAACCAGGACACTCTTAAACCAGGACACTCTTAAACCAGGACACCCTTAAACCAGGACACCTTTAAACCAGGACACCCTTAAACCAGGACACCCTTAAACCAGGACACCCTTAAACCAGGACACTCTTAAACCAGGACACTTAAACCAGGGCACCCTTAAACCAGGACACTCTTAAACCAGGACACCCTTAAACCAGGACACCCTTAAACCAGGACACTCTTAAACCAGGACACTCTTAAACCAGGACACTCTTAAACCAGGACACTCTTAAACCGGGACACTTAAACCAGGACACTCTTAAACCAGGACACTCTTAAACCAGGACACCCTTAAACCAGGACACACTTAAACCAGGACACTCTTAAACCAGGACACTCTTAAACCAGGACACCCTTAAACCAGGACACCTTTAAACCAGGACACCCTTAAACCAGGACACTCTTAAACCAGGACACCCTTAAACCAGGACACCTTTAAACCAGGACACCCTTAAACCAGGACACCCTTAAACCAGGACACCCTTAAACCAGGGCACCCTTAAACCAGGACACCTTTAAACCAGGACACCCTTAAACCAGGGCACCCTTAAACCAGGACACTCTTAAACCAGGACACCCTTAAACCAGGACACCCTTAAACCAGGACACCCTTAAACCAGGACACTCTTAAACCAGGACACCCTTAAACCAGGACACCCTTAAACCAGGACACTCTTAAACCAGGACACCCTTAAACCAGGGCAACATTAAACCAGGACACCCTTAAACCAGGACACCCTTAAACCAGGACACTCTTAAACCAGGACACCCTTAAACCAGGGCAACATTAAACCAGGACACTCTTAAACCAGGACACCCTTAAACCAGGACACCCTTAAACCAGGACACCCTTAAACCAGGACACTCTTAAACCAGGACACCCTTAAACCAGGACACCCTTAAACCAGGACACCCTTAAACCAGGACACTCTTAAACCAGGACACCCTTAAACCAGGGCACCCTTAAACCAGGGCACCCTTAAACCAGGGCACCCTTAAACCAGGGCACCCTTAAACCAGGACACCCTTAAACCAGGACACCCTTAAACCAGGGCACCCTTAAACCAGGACACCCTTAAACCAGGGCACCCTTAAACCAGGACACCCTTAAACCAGGGCACCTTTAAACCAGGACACCCTTAAACCAGGGCACCCTTAAACCAGGACACCCTTAAACCAGGGCACTGTTAAACCAGGACACCCTTAAACCAGGACACCCTTAAACCAGGACACCCTTAAACCAGGACACCCTTAAACCAGGACACCCTTAAACCAGGACACCCTTAAACCAGGACACTCTTAAACCAGGACACCCTTAAACCAGGACACCCTTAAACCAGGACACTCTTAAACCAGGACACCCTTAAACCAGGACACCTTTAAACCAGGACACCTTTAAACCAGGACACCCTTAAACCAGGACACCTTTAAACCAGGACACCCTTAAACCAGGACACCCTTAAACCAGGACACCCTTAAACCAGGACACTCTTAAACCAGGACACCCTTAAACCAGGACACCCTTAAACCAGGACACCCTTAAACCAGGAAAACCCTTAAACCAGGACACCCTTAAACCAGGACACCTTTAAACCAGGGCACCTTTAAACCAGGACACACTTAAACCAGGACACTCTTAAACCAGGACACTCTTAAACCAGGAAAACCCTTAAACCAGGACACCTTTAAACCAGGACACACTTAAACCAGGACACCCTTAAACCAGGACACACTTAAACCAGGACACCCTTAAACCCTAACACCCTTAAACCAGGACACCCTTAAACCAGGACACTCTTAAACCAGGGCACCCTTAAACCCTAACACCCTTAAACCAGGACACCCTTAAACCAGGACACCCTTAAACCAAGACACCCTTAAACCAGGACACTTAAACCAGGACACCCTTAAACCAGGACACCCTTAAACCAGGACACCCTTAAACCAGGACACTCTTAAACCAGGACACTGTTAAACCAGGACACTCTTAAACCTGGACACCCTTAAACCAGGGCACTCTTAAACCAGGACACCCTTAAACCAGGACACCCTTAAACCAGGACACCCTTAAACCAGGACACTCTTAAACCAGGACACTCTTAAACCAGGACACCCTTAAACCAGGACACCCTTAAACCAGGACACCCTTAAACCAGGACACCCTTAAACCAGGACACCCTTAAACCAGGACACTCTTAAACCAGGACACTGTTAAACCAGGACACTCTTAAACCAGGACACCCTTAAACCAGGACACCCTTAAACCAGGACACTCTTAAACCAGGACACTGTTAAACCAGGACACCCTTAAACCAGGACACTCTTAAACCAGGACACTTAAACCAGGACACTGTTAAACCAGGACACTTAAACCAGGACACTTAAACCAGGACACTGTTAAACCAGGACACTTAAACCAGGACACCCTTAAACCAGGACACTCTTAAACCAGGACACTGTTAAACCAGGACACTTAAACCAGGACACCCTTAAACCAGGACACTTAAACCAGGACACTGTTAAACCAGGACACTTAAACCAGGACACTTAAACCAGGACACCTTTAAACCAGGACACCCTTAAACCAGGACACCCTTAAACCAGGACACTGTTAAACCAGGACACCTTTAAACCAGGACACCCTTAAACCAGGACACCCTTAAACCAGGACACTCTTAAACCAGGACACTCTTAAACCAGGACACTCTTAAACCGGGACACTTAAACCAGGACACTCTTAAACCAGGACACTCTTAAACCAGGACACCCTTAAACCAGGACACACTTAAACCAGGGCACCCTTAAACCCTAACACCCTTAAACCAGGACACCCTTAAACCAGGACACCCTTAAACCAAGACACCCTTAAACCAGGACACTTAAACCAGGACACCCTTAAACCAGGACACCCTTAAACCAGGACACTCTTAAACCAGGACACCCTTAAACCAGGACACTCTTAAACCAGGACACCCTTAAACCAGGACACCTTTAAACCAGGGCACCCTTAAACCAGGACACTCTTAAACCAGGACACCCTTAAACCAGGACACTCTTAAACCAGGACACTCTTAAACCAGGACACCCTTAAACCAGGACACCCTTAAACCAGGACACCCTTAAACCAGGACACCCTTAAACCAGGACACTCTTAAACCAGGACACCCTTAAACCAGGACACCCTTAAACCAGGACACCCTTAAACCAGGACACCCTTAAACCAGGACACTCTTAAACCAGGACACTCTTAAACCAGGACACCCTTAAACCAGGACACCCTTAAACCAGGACACCCTTAAACCAGGACACTCTTAAACCAGGACACTCTTAAACCAGGACACACTTAAACCGGGACACCCTTAAACCGGGACACCCTTAAACCGGGACACTGTTAAACCAGGACACCCTTTAACCAGGACACCCTTAAACCAGGACACCCTTAAACCAGGACACACTTAAACCGGGACACCCTTTAACCAGGACACCCTTAAACCAGGACACCTTTAAACCAGGACACTCTTAAACCAGGACACCCTTAAACCAGGACACCTTTAAACCAGGACACCCTTAAACCAGGACACCCTTAAACCAGGACACCCTTAAACCAGGACACCCTTAAACCAGGACACCCTTAAACCAGGACACCCTTAAACCAGGACACTCTTAAACCAGGACACTGTTAAACCAGGACACTCTTAAACCAGGACACCCTTAAACCAGGACACCCTTAAACCAGGACACCCTTAAACCAGGACACCCTTAAACCAGGACACCCTTAAACCAGGACACCCTTAAACCAGGACACCCTTAAACCAGGACACCCTTAAACCAGGACACCCTTAAACCAGGACACTCTTAAACCAGGACACTGTTAAACCAGGACACTCTTAAACCTGGACACCCTTAAACCAGGGCACTCTTAAACCAGGACACCCTTAAACCAGGACACCCTTAAACCAGGACACCCTTAAACCAGGACACTCTTAAACCAGGACACTCTTAAACCAGGACACCCTTAAACCAGGACACCCTTAAACCAGGACACCCTTAAACCAGGACACCCTTAAACCAGGACACCCTTAAACCAGGACACTCTTAAACCAGGACACTGTTAAACCAGGACACTCTTAAACCAGGACACCCTTAAACCAGGACACCCTTAAACCAGGACACTCTTAAACCAGGACACTGTTAAACCAGGACACCCTTAAACCAGGACACTCTTAAACCAGGACACTTAAACCAGGACACTGTTAAACCAGGACACTTAAACCAGGACACTTAAACCAGGACACTGTTAAACCAGGACACTTAAACCAGGACACCCTTAAACCAGGACACTCTTAAACCAGGACACTGTTAAACCAGGACACTTAAACCAGGACACCCTTAAACCAGGACACTTAAACCAGGACACTGTTAAACCAGGACACTTAAACCAGGACACTTAAACCAGGACACCTTTAAACCAGGACACCCTTAAACCAGGACACCCTTAAACCAGGACACTGTTAAACCAGGACACCTTTAAACCAGGACACCCTTAAACCAGGACACCCTTAAACCAGGACACTCTTAAACCAGGACACTTAAACCAGGACACTCTTAAACCAGGACACCCTTAAACCAGGACACTGTTAAACCAGGACACCCTTAAACCAGGACACCCTTAAACCAGGACACCCTTAAACCAGGACACCCTTAAACCAGGACACTTAAACCAGGACACCCTTAAACCAGGACACTGTTAAACCAGGACACACTTAAACCAAGACACCCTTAAACCAGGACACTCTTAAACCAGGACACCCTTAAACCAGGACACCCTTAAACCAGGACACCCTTAAACCAGGACACCCTTAAACCAGGACACCTTTAAACCAGGACACCCTTAAACCAGGACACCCTTAAACCAGGACACCCTTAAACCAGGACACCTTTAAACCAGGACACCCTTAAACCAGGACACTCTTAAACCAGGACACCCTTAAACCAGGACACTCTTAAACCAGGACACTCTTAAACCAGGACACTCTTAAACCAGGACACTCTTAAACCAGGACACCCTTAAACCAGGACACCCTTAAACCAGGACACTCTTAAACCAGGACACTCTTAAACCAGGACAACCTTAAACCAGGACACTCTTAAACCAGGACACCCTTAAACCAGGACACCCTTAAACCAGGACACTGTTAAACCAGGACACTGTTAAACCAGGACACCCTTAAACCTGGACACCCTTAAACCAGGACACTTAAACCAGGACACCCTTAAACCAGGACACCCTTAAACCAGGACACCCTTAAACCAGGACACCCTTAAACCAGGACACCCTTAAACCAGGACACCCTTAAACCAGGACACTCTTAAACCAGGACACCCTTAAACCAGGACACTTAAACCAGGACACTTAAACCAGGACACCCTTAAACCAGGACACCCTTAAACCAGGGCACCCTTAAACCAGGACACTCTTAAACCAGGACACCCTTAAACCAGGACACCCTTAAACCAGGACACCCTTAAACCAGGGCACCCTTAAACCAGGACACTCTTAAACCAGGGCACCCTTAAACCAGGACACCATTAAACCAGGACACCCTTAAACCAGGACACTCTTAAACCAGGACACTCTTAAACCAGGGCACCCTTAAACCAGGACACCCTTAAACCAGGACACCCTTAAACCAGGACACTCTTAAACCAGGACACCCTTAAACCAGGGCACTTAAACCAGGACACACTTAAACCAGGACACCCTTAAACCAGGACACTTAAACCAGGACTCCCTTAAACCAGGACACTCTTAAACCAGGACACTCTTAAACCAGGACACTGTTAAACCAGGGCACCCTTAAACCAGGACACCCTTAAACCAGGACACCCTTAAACCAGGACACCCTTAAACCAGGACACCCTTAAACCAGGACACCCTTAAACCAGGACACCCTTAAACCAGGACACTCTTAAACCAGGACACCCTTAAACCAGGACACCCTTAAACCAGGACACCCTTAAACCAGGACACCCTTAAACCAGGGCACCCTTAAACCAGGGCACCCTTAAACCAGGACACCCTTAAACCAGGACACCCTTAAACCAGGACACTCTTAAACCAGGACACCCTTAAACCAGGACACCCTTAAACCAGGACACCCTTAAACCAGGACACCCTTAAACCAGGACACCCTTAAACCAGGGCAGAGAGGGGGGGGGGGGGGGGGGCGTTACCGTCGGGCCAGTCGGGGGGTGTAGGAGTAGAAGGTGGAGAAGTAAGAGGGGGGCGGAGCCGGGGGCACGAACTCCTCCGGGTCCGGCTCCAGGGCGGGTTCTTCTCCCTCTGCGGGACGCTGAGGCTCGTCCTGTCAGAGAGCAAAGGTCAAAGGTCAGTGTTACTGAGCTCCAGGACCCCCCCAATAAAGCCCCCCAGGGCACTACAGGGGAACCCCACAAGCTACCGTGTCGTACCAGACAGGACGTCCTGCGGTGGAAGAGGCGCAGGTATCTGAGCGCGGCCGCCATGAGGCACACGGCCGTGGTCAGGGCGTTCAGGGCGCAGAGGGCGAACAGCACCTTCTACAGGAGACAAGAGGAACAGCAGGGTGAGAGGGGGGGGACACCTGAGGGAGGGGGGACACCTGAGGGAGGGGGGGGGGCTCTGACCTTCAGCAGGATCTTCATGGTGGTGCAGGAATGCGCCGGCTGCAGCTCCAGCAGTTTGTCCTCGGGGCAGGTGGAGCTCCGGGCCAAGAGGCAGCAGTAACACATGTCCTCCACCTGCAAGGACCACAGCTGACCACCAGGTTTCACTGACCACACGTCTGACCACACGTCTGACCACACGTCTGACCTCACGTCTGACCACACGTCTGACCACAGGGCTGAGGGACTGACCTGTTGGCAGCCGCTCATGTTGGACACCAGCTGAGCTCCCTGACAGCAGAGGACGAACCCGGCCAGACTCAGGAGGACACAGACCACGGACAGGAAGACGAACATGTTCACCTGAGGGAGACAGAGGACATGTGAGAGGACATGTGAGAGGACACGTGAGAGGACACGTGAGAGGACACGTGAGAGGACACGTGAGAGGACACGTGAGAGGACAGAGGACATGTGAGAGGACAGAGGACATGTGAGAGGACATGTGAGAGGACAGAGGACACGTGAGAGGACATGTGAGAGGACATGTGAGAGGACATGTGGGAGGACATGTGAGAGGACATGTGAGAGGACATGTGAGAGGACATGTGAGAGGACAGAGGACATGTGAGAGGACAGAGGACATGTGAGAGGACATGTGAGAGGACAGAGGACATGTGAGAGGACATGTGAGAGGACAGAGGACACGTGAGAGGACATGTGAGAGGACATGTGAGAGGACATGTGGGAGGACATGTGAGAGGACATGTGAGAGGACAGAGGACACGTGAGAGGACACGTGGGAGGACATGTGAGAGGACATGTGAGAGGACATGTGAGAGGACAGAGGACATGTGAGAGGACATGTGAGAGGACACGTGAGAGGACATGTGAGAGGACAGAGGACATGTGAGAGGACATGTGAGAGGACACGTGAGAGGACATGTGAGAGGACAGAGGACATGTGAGAGGACATGTGGGAGGACACGTGAGAGGACATGTGAGAGGACATGTGAGAGGACATGTGAGAGGACATGTGAGAGGACAGAGGACATGTGAGAGGACATGTGAGAGGACATGTGAGAGGACAGAGGACATGTGAGAGGACATGTGGGAGGACACGTGAGAGGACATGTGAGAGGACATGTGAGAGGACAGAGGACATGTGAGAGGACATGTGAGAGGACAGAGGACATGTGAGAGGACATGTGAGAGGACAGAGGACATGTGAGAGGACATGTGAGAGGACATGTGAGAGGACATGTGAGAGGACAGAGGACATGTGAGAGGACATGTGAGAGGACATGTGAGAGGACATGTGAGAGGACAGAGGACATGTGAGAGGACATGTGGGAGGACATGTGAGAGGACATGTGAGAGGACAGAGGACATGTGAGAGGACATGTGGGAGGACATGTGAGAGGACATGTGAGAGGACAGAGGACATGTGAGAGGACATGTGGGAGGACATGTGAGAGGACATGTGAGAGGACAGAGGACATGTGAGAGGACATGTGGGAGGACATGTGAGAGGACATGTGAGAGGACATGTGAGAGGACAGAGGACATGTGAGAGGACATGTGAGAGGACATGTGAGAGGACATGTGAGAGGACACGTGAGAGGACATGTGAGAGGACATGTGAGAGGACACGTGAGAGGACATGTGAGAGGACATGTGAGAGGACAGAGGACATGTGAGAGGACACGTGAGAGGACAGAGGACACGTGAGAGGACATGTGAGAGGACATGTGAGAGGACAGAGGACACGTGAGAGGACATGTGAGAGGACAGAGGACACGTGAGAGGACAGAGGACATGTGAGAGGACACGTGAGAGGACATGTGAGAGGACATGTGAGAGGACATGTGAGAGGACAGAGGACATGTGAGAGGACACGTGAGAGGACATGTGAGAGGACATGTGAGAGGACATGTGAGAGGACATGTGGGAGGACATGTGAGAGGACATGTGAGAGGACATGTGAGAGGACATGTGAGAGGACATGTGAGAGGACATGTGAGAGGACAGAGGACATGTGAGAGGACATGTGAGAGGACACGTGAGAGGACATGTGAGAGGACAGAGGACATGTGAGAGGACATGTGAGAGGACATGTGAGAGGACATGTGAGAGGACATGTGAGAGGACATGTGGGAGGACACGTGAGAGGACATGTGAGAGGACATGTGAGAGGACAGAGGACATGTGAGAGGACATGTGAGAGGACAGAGGACATGTGAGAGGACATGTGGGAGGACACGTGAGAGGACATGTGAGAGGACATGTGAGAGGACAGAGGACATGTGAGAGGACATGTGAGAGGACATGTGAGAGGACAGAGGACATGTGAGAGGACATGTGGGAGGACACGTGAGAGGACATGTGAGAGGACAGAGGACATGTGAGAGGACATGTGAGAGGACAGAGGACATGTGAGAGGACAGAGGACATGTGAGAGGACAGAGGACATGTGAGAGGACATGTGAGAGGACAGAGGACATGTGAGAGGACATGTGAGAGGACATGTGAGAGGACATGTGAGAGGACATGTGAGAGGACAGAGGACATGTGAGAGGACATGTGGGAGGACAGAGGACATGTGAGAGGACATGTGAGAGGACATGTGAGAGGACATGTGAGAGGACATGTGAGAGGACATGTGAGAGGACATGTGAGAGGACATGTGAGAGGACAGAGGACATGTGAGAGGACATGTGGGAGGACATGTGAGAGGACATGTGAGAGGACATGTGAGAGGACATGTGAGAGGACATGTGAGAGGACAGAGGACATGTGAGAGGACATGTGAGAGGACAGAGGACATGTGAGAGGACATGTGGGAGGACATGTGAGAGGACATGTGAGAGGACAGAGGACATGTGAGAGGACATGTGGGAGGACATGTGAGAGGACATGTGAGAGGACATGTGAGAGGACAGAGGACATGTGAGAGGACATGTGGGAGGACATGTGAGAGGACATGTGAGAGGACATGTGAGAGGACATGTGAGAGGACAGAGGACATGTGAGAGGACAGAGGACATGTGAGAGGACACGTGAGAGGACAGAGGACATGTGGGAGGACATGTGAGAGGACATGTGAGAGGACATGTGAGAGGACATGTGAGAGGACATGTGAGAGGACATGTGAGAGGACATGTGAGAGGACATGTGAGAGGACATGTGAGAGGACAGAGGACATGTGAGAGGACATGTGAGAGGACACGTGAGAGGACATGTGAGAGGACAGAGGACATGTGAGAGGACATGTGAGAGGACATGTGAGAGGACATGTGAGAGGACATGTGAGAGGACATGTGAGAGGACATGTGAGAGGACAGAGGACATGTGAGAGGACATGTGAGAGGACAGAGGACATGTGAGAGGACATGTGGGAGGACATGTGAGAGGACATGTGAGAGGACAGAGGACATGTGAGAGGACATGTGGGAGGACATGTGAGAGGACATGTGAGAGGACATGTGAGAGGACATGTGTGAGGACACGTGAGAGGACATGTGAGAGGACAGAGGACATGTGAGAGGACATGTGAGAGGACATGTGAGAGGACACGTGAGAGGACAGAGGACATGTGAGAGGACACGTGAGAGGACAGAGGACATGTGAGAGGACATGTGAGAGGACATGTGAGAGGACATGTGAGAGGACATGTGAGAGGACATGTGAGAGGACATGTGAGAGGACAGAGGACATGTGAGAGGACAGAGGACATGTGAGAGGACATGTGAGAGGACATGTGAGAGGACATGTGAGAGGACATGTGAGAGGACAGAGGACATGTGAGAGGACATGTGAGAGGACATGTGAGAGGACATGTGAGAGGACATGTGAGAGGACAGAGGACATGTGAGAGGACATGTGAGAGGACATGTGAGAGGACATGTGAGAGGAGGTTGGATTATTCACCATGAGCAGCACAGGTTTCCTCCAGGTCAGCAGCCCCACGATCCCCGACAGGATCACCTGCAGCAGAGCGGACATTAGCATTGGCCACATTAGCATTAGCCACATTAGCATTGGCCACATTAGCATTAGCCACATTAGCATTAGCCACATTAGCATTAGCCACATTAGCATTGGCCACATTAGCATTAGCCACGTTAGCATTAGCCACGTTAGCATTAGCCACATTAGCATTAGCCACATTAGCATTAGCCACATTAGCATTGGCCACATTAGCATTGGCCACATTAGCATTAGCCACATTAGCATTAGCCACATTAACATTAGCCACATTAGCATTGGCCACATTAGCATTAGCCACATTAGCATTATCCACATTAGCATTAGCCACATTAGCATTGGCCACATTAGCATTAGCCACATTAGCATTGGCCACATTAGCATTAGCCACATTAGCATTGGCCACATTAGCATTAGCCACATTAGCATTGGCCACATTAGCATTGGCCACATTAGCATTAGCCACATTAGCATTAGCCACATTAGCATTGGCCACATTAGCATTGGCCACATTAGCATTAGCCACATTAGCATTAGCCACATTAGCACTGTAGAGCAGTGCTAATGTGTGACCAGTCCTCACACCTGCCCCCTACTGGCCTCACACCTGCCCCCTGCTGCCCTCACACCTGCCCCCTGCTGCCCTCACACCTGCCCCCTGCTGGCCTCACACCTGCCCCCTACTGGTCAGCCCTCACACCTGCCCCCTACTGGTCAGCCCTCACACCTGCCCCCTACTGGTCAGCCCTCACACCTGCCCCCTACTGCCCAGTCCTCACACCTGCCCCCTGCTGGCCTCACACCTGCCCCCTGCTGCCCTCACACCTGCCCCCTGCTGCCCAGTCCTCACACCTGCCCCCTGCTGCCCTCACACCTGCCCCTGCTGCCCTCACACCTGCCCCCTGCTGGTCAGCCCTCACACCTGCCCCCTGCTGGTCAGTCCTCACACCTTCCCCCTGCTGGTCAGTCCTCACACCTTCCCCCTGCTGGCCTCACACCTGCCCCCTGCTGGCCTCACACCTGCCCCCTGCAGGTCAGTCCTCACACCTTCCCCCTGCTGGCCTCACACCTGCCCCCTGCTGGCCTCACACCTGCCCCCTGCAGGTCAGTCCTCACACCTTCCCCCTGCTGGCCTCACACCTTCCCCCTGCTGGCCTCACACCTGCCCCCTGCTGGCCTCACACCTGCCCCCTGCAGGTCAGTCCTCACACCTGCCCCCTGCTGGCCTCACACCTGCCCCCTGCAGGTCAGTCCTCACACCTGCCCCCTGCTGGCCTCACACCTGCCCCCTGCAGGTCAGTCCTCACACCTTCCCCCTGCTGGCCTCACACCTGCCCCCTGCTGGCCTCACACCTGCCCCCTGCTGGTCAGTCCTCACACCTTCCCCCTGCTGGCCTCACACCTGCCCCCTGCTGGCCAGCCCTCACACCTGTAACAGTAAAAGACTCAGTGGCCGATGTTATAAAGCGTCTATAACAGAATAATAAAGGTGTTTATATAAATGTTCTATTGTTAGAGATACAAATACAAAACCTCTTTATTTTATTCAGCAAAAACAAAATGTACAAAACTAAACAAACAATAAAGATAAAAGTAAAAGTAAAAAAAGGATTTAGTAAAAAGTACATATACATATATATATACATATATATATATATATATATATATGTATATATATATATGTACTTTTTACTAAATCCTTTTTTTACTTTTACTTTTCTCTTTCTTGTGTCTCTTCACACTGATTCTTGTGCATATTTTTTTCACACCATTTTTTTTTTGTTTATGAAGTTTTGAAAATAAATCAGACTTTTTGACTCAAATACATTATTACTTTTACTCGAGTAAAATGAGTAACGTTACTTTTACTTGAGTAAACATGGGCCACGTGACTCCTCTGAGTAAAACATGATCTTATTAGATCTGACACAGAGAAAAGTACTTGTTACTTTTACAAAAGTAGAAAGTACTGTGTGATAAAAGTACTCTAAGAGGTACCGTTCCTCCAGTACATCCAGTGCAGTAACTGAGTAAAAGTACTCGAGTACTGGCGGCGCAGACTCAGAGCTGCTGCTGTGACTGCGGCCCTGGGTCTGAGGCTAAGCTAACGCTGCGGCCCCCGGAGCCCCCGGAGCCCCCGGAGCCCCCGGAGCCCCCGGAGCTCCGGTACCGGGAGCCTCCACCGCGCGCGGACAGGACTCACCGAGGCTCCGGCCCAGAACGGGCAGGAGTTCCGGACCGCGGGGGATCCGCTCAGAGACACGGCCCCGTAGGACAGCGCCACCATGGAGCCTCCGAGCAGCAGCTGCAGCAGGCCGAGGGACAGCAGAGGGCGGCCGGGCAGAGGAGGAGAGGCCGCCCCCCGGGAGCACCACGGGCCCCGGGGCCGCGGAGGAGAGCCCGGGGAGGGGCAGAGGGAGCCCGGGAGCACCACGGGCAGAGACATGAGCCGCAGGGAGCCGCAGGGAGCCGCACGGAGCCGCACGGAGCCCGGAGCTCCGTCAGCGCCTTTTATAGACTCTCCGGATAGACTTTCACATAGTTTGGCTCCGGGACGTCCGGAAGAGGAGGGGCCGCGGACACGTGCGCCCCGGTGTAAACAGAGACGTTACTCTTGTATTCACTTACACAATACTCAGTACTTTGTCTCCACTGTTTTACCTTGAGTGTGTGTTGTGTCTCTGGGGGGGGGGGTCTGAGAGAATGTTTTTAAATCTGTAAAGCACTTTGTGCTACATGTTTGAAAAGCGCTCTATAAAATAAAATTGATTTATTTGATACTTCCCATTCGGTTACTCTGTGTAATCAGAATACTGTTTTCTCAATACTTTGAATACTTTGATTTGCATAATATCCATGTATAAAAGTGGTGTTTAACCCTTTAACTCCCACCTGAACCGAGCACATTTCCTCCAGTTTGGCTTTACCCCAATCCAAAAGCTTCTGGAAAAAAGTGTGAAAATAGCGACAAAACTGAGACGAAAACAATGATGGAAATGTGACAAAAAAGTGATGAAAAATTGATGAAAAAGTGGCAAAAATGTCACAAAAATTTGACAAAAAAGTTACAAAAATGAGTGTAATCCCCAACAAAAAATGATGAAAAAAACAACAACGTGAGGACAAAGGTCCTTTTGGTTCAGGCGGGAGTTAAGAGGTTAAAAACATGCCCCGCCTGTTGGAACTTATTTACTTTAATTATGAATATTATGAATATTAAAACTGCACTTTGGCCACGCCCACAGCCCAGACCGCGCCAAACTCCTCCTATTGTTATAAACATGAACCTGAAATGATACTTTCCTAAACTGTATCTAAATAACCACTTTACCTGCATACAGTTACTCTAAATACTCGGAGTACATGTACTTATACCCGACACTGGCTGCAGACGTGAGGTTCTTCTGGTCTTTGGAGTCAGTTCAGAAGCTCCTCCTCAGACTCAGAGCTGCAGATCCACCAACACAACATGTCTTATATTAAACAGAAGCGTAAACTCTTATTATGTTATTAAATAGTTATTACGATGGATGAGAGTCAGTGACAGAGACAGGCTGGGGGGGGGTCTGGGGTCCCGGGGGCCCCGCCCTAAATGAAGATGAATGAGAGTCAGTGACAGAGACAGACTGGGGGGCGGAGCTCAGGTACAAAGGTGTTTAATAAGAAGGTGCCGCTCCTCCTCCACAGTGCACTCACTTACAGCAGACCATTATCTTCACATACATTTGCATTCCAGATCAACGGTTCAGGTGGGGGGGGGGGGCTGCGTACCATTAAACCAGTCTGGTATCAGGGGGGGGGGAATAATCAGAGCATCGAGGGCAGGATCCAGGGACAGCATTAAAGGAAGAGACGTGATGTTATTGTATTATTAAGATTTTCCCCATTTCTTCCAATTTTCCCCAATTCATTCCCCATTTTAAGGGGGGGGGGGGGTATTCTGCAAAATGGACTTTTTCCAGCTTTCCATCCTGTTATTCTGTCACTCCCTCATTAAAAACATGGCTGAAGTGTTGCCTTGGCACATTCACGTATTTCTGAGTAATCTGTAAAAACTCTGATGGCGGCCATTTTAGGGATAGGTTTTTGTCACATTTTTGTCATTTTTTGTTGAATTTTTGTTAAATTTTTGTTAAATTTTTGTTGAATTTTTGTTGAATTTTTGTTGAATTTTTGTTGAATTTTTGTTGAATTTTTGTTGAATTTTTGTTAAATTTTTGTTAAATTTTTGTTGAATTTTTGTCACATTTTTGTTGATTTTTTGTTGAATTTTTGTTGAATTTTTGTCACATTTTTGTTGAATTTTTGTCACATTTTTGTTGAATTTTTGTTAAATTTTTGTTGAATTTTTGTCACATTTTTGGCTGATGGCGGCCATTTTAGGGATAGGTTTGCCTGAGTCCTCCTAGGAACGCCCCCACCTCCTGGAGACGCCTCCGAGCTTTGGTCACCAGCCGAGTAACCAACCACTGCTCCTCAGCAGAACCCCCTCCCCACTGATGCCACAGACAGCGTGTGGAGGGGGCGTGTCTAAAGGCTCAGAGGTTCTTAAAGAGACAGAGGCCTATTTCAAGACATTCACTACAGCCATTTTGAGAGAGACATTTTATACAAGGCAGTTATTCTAATTTACTGCATTTACAGACCAACAGAAGGTTTGTCATCATTGTAGTGTGATATAGACTGGTGCTGTGGGACTGACAAAAGCAGAACACCCCCTCTTTAAAGCAGAACACCCCCTCTTTAAAGCAGAACACGCCCTCTTTAACACTTTTTCCCCCCTTTTTTTCCCCCCCGAAATTATTCCCCAGTTTCCCTCACATCCTGACATTGGAGAAGAACCCTTTATGGTAAATGTGCAGATCTTCTTCACATCATTGTTCCGGTTTCTTTATCAGTGATCAGTGTTTCGTCTGATTAAAGTGTCTTGTACAGAACACGAGGCCCCGCCCCTGATAAAGCACATGCGGGGGCGGGGCTTGTGATATCATAATCTCAGACGGAGGTGAAGACGATCGCGGGGCTTCCTTTGTCCACTCACCTGGTCAGTCTTATGGCTTTAAGTCCCGTCAGCTCCACGTTCACTCGTGCCGACGGAGGAGACGATAAACCTGGTGCCAGTTTTGGTTCCGTGTGGTTTTAGGCAGAGACAGAGACAATACAGCGGGTCAACAGAAAACCTCCTCCCAGGCCGTCCTCAGAGTGCACATGGCAGGGGTCCAGGAGGTTCTCAGGAGGTTCTCAGGAGGTTCTCAGGAGGTTCTCAGGAGGACTTCAGGCCCGGGTGTGAGTGTGGGGTCAGTGCGATTGTGGAGACTCTTTTTGAGTCTTATTTAGGTGGTGACTTGCCCTAATACGGTGAAGGCGGTTCTGAAGCCGTTGAGAGCCACAGTTTAGCAGAACGCCCTCCCAGCGCCTCATCACCGTCAGACCCGTCAGACCCGACGCCGTTTGACTCGAGCTGAGGGCCTGCTCTGATTGTGGGACGCTGGAGATGACGGCGTTGGTGTGACAGGCTCTGATGGACCACATGGGAGGAGCTCCAGGAGGACCACATGGGAGGAGCTCCAGGAGGACCACATGGGAGGAGCCACACTTCACTCCAGGCCTCGGGAAGTGAAGCTGCACGGACGGTTCTCCTTTGGACCAGAACGAGGAGCGAGAGGTTCGGCTCCTGGTCTTCTGACGACGGGAGCTCTAAAGTGAACCTCCTCTTCAGCCTCTGTGGACCTGCCATATGCACTCTTTACAACGACGTCCCGGGACCCACACATGACCCTCACAGCTCAGTGCATACAAAATAATAGGCACTTTTCAAATATCAGGTCAAACTCCAAGATATAAGTAACATTTCCTTCATAGACATATACTGTATACTCTGTATATATATATCTCTATATATGAGTGTGTACACGGGGATTTTTAATATAAAAAGTAAGGACTCCGACAGTGTAGAAATAGATTAGATAAGGAATATATAGAGCATATATCATATTTAACAAGTATATATTTATATAGTGTAACTTTGCTCATAGATGCAGTAAACGGGTTATAAAAGGAGGAGGATCGAGGGTCAGAGGTCGTCAGGGGCGGGTCATGTGGCCAAACATTCACCTTTAACGTTTCAGCTGAAGGACAAACACGTCCTGAGCAGCTGAGAGGGTGGTGGTTAAGGCGGCTGCACATGTGCTGGGCTCAGACGCTCAGAGGCTCAGACGCTCAGAGGCTCAGAGGCTCTGCTGCGTGTCTCTCCCTACGCTCAGAGGCTCAGACGCTCAGATGCTCAGAGGCTCAGATGCTCTGCTGCGTGTCTCTCCCTGCTCCTCACCCTGACCTCTCAGACTCACATCACCCGCCCCTGCAGCTCGCCAGCCAAACAAAGACGCTGTGGACAAATAAAAAATTGCATAGGCAAGATAAAAAAGTGCAGTGTGTGTTTCCCCCGGAGGAAATAAATAAAGTGTCTCCGATCACAGAGTCCGTCTTCTGTAAAGCAAACCTGGAACTAAAGGAGGGGGAGAGAGCTCTGGGGGAGAGAGCTCTGGGGGAGAGAGCTCTGGGGGTTTCTACAGCTCGGTGTCCTGGTACTGCTGCTGCGAGCTGCCTGAGAAGTACCCGCCCTCAGCGCCCGACTCAGAGCCCGGGCCGAAGGCGGCGCCCTCTGCGGGTACGAGGGGGGACCGCGGGCGAGCGCTGGAGCTGCAGGAGGGACAGACACAAGGATATATCAGTGAAAAGAGGACGTTCAAACCCGTGTGTGTGTGTGTGTGTGTGTGTGTGTGTGTGTGTGTGTGTGTGTGTGTGTGTGTGTGTGTGTGTGTGTGTGTGTGTGTGTGTGTGTGTGTGTGTGTGTGTGTGTGTGTGTGTGTGTGTGTGTGTGTGTGTGTGTGTGTGTGTGTGTGTGTGTGTGTGTAGGGCCTTACCCGATGGGCTGAGGGTGTGTGTGTGTAAGTAAGTAATGTTTATTTATATAGCACCTTTCACAGACAAAAGTCACAAAGTGGTTCACAAAAATACAAAATATAAATACAAAGTACATTTACATTGACAGTCACAGAAAACGTGGTCATAAAACAACCCCTACTCCACTGGAATCTAAAATGCTTTCTGAAACAAGTAGGTTTTCAGGTTACTCTTAAAAACATCGACACTTTCAAGTAACCGCGAGGAAAGTGGAAGATCGTTCCAGAGCGTCGGAGCGATCTCCTCTGGTCTTAAAACGAGTACGATGGACCATGAGGAGGTTCTGATCCTGAGACCTCAGACTCCGAGAGGAGGTATACGGACACAACAAGTCTCTGATGTAGGAGGGGGCCTGGCCATGCAAGGCTCTGAAGGTCAACACCAGGATTTTAAAATGGAAACGAAAACTGACTGGAAGCCAATGCAGGGCTTTCAGAATGGGAGTAATGTGAGCCCTTCTGTTTGTGCGAGTCAGTGACCTCGCGGCAGAGTTTTGTATCTGCTGAAGACGAGACGCTCCTATTTGTTCAGACACGAGAACAAACTGTTACAATCGTCTAAACGGGAAGACACAAAGGCGTGAATAATCATTTCAAGATCATCTCTGGACACAATTGATCTCAGTTTAGAGATCAGCGGTGTAGGGTCTTACCCGATTTCTTTCTTTCTGTCTTTCTGTCTTTCTGTCTTTCTGTCTGTCTGTCTGTCTGTCTGTCTGTCTGTCTGTCTTACCCGATGGGCTGAGGGCGGCTGTGGTCCAGCTTGGCCGTCTTCACGGGGACGGCGTAGATGTCCGGGTGTTTCTGAGCGATCTCCATCTGCACAAACACAGGTCAGTTTGTGAGGTCACTGACAGGCCTGTAGGAGAGTGTGGGGGCCTCACAGCCTCCTGTAGGACAGTGTGGGGGCCTCACAGCCTCCTGTAGGACAGTGTGGGGCCTCACAGCCTCCTGTAGGACAGTGTGGGGGCCTCACAGCCTCCTGTAGGAGAGTGTGGGGGCCTCACAGCCTCCTGTAGGAGAGTGTGGGGGCCTCACAGCCTCCTGTAGGAGAGTGTGGGGGCCTCACAGCCTCCTGTAGGACAGTGTGGGGGCCTCACAGCCTCCTGTAGGACAGTGTGGGGGCCTCACCCGGGCCTTGTGGGCCTCCTGCAGCTGCACCAGCCTCTGCGCTCGGGCCACGTGCTCCATCTTCTCAAAGGCCCTGATCTTCCCCTGGAACGAGCGCATGGAGGGGTCGGCGTCCGAGCCGTCCTCCCCCGGCGGCTCCAGGGGGGGAGGGGGGGGTGTGGCGGGGGCGAGGGCCGGGACGAGGGCCGGGACGAGGGCCGGGGGTCCCGCGGGGGCGAGCACAGGGGCCGGGACGGGGGCCCTGAAGGAGCTGAAGAGAGCGGCCGGGGGCAGAGGGGGCGGGGGTCCGTACGAGGCGTGGGTCTGCGGCTCGTTGCTGCTGGAGGGGCTGCTGCTCGAGGGGGAGTCGTAACTGGGGGGAGGCGGGTGGTGCTGGAGGGGGCGCCCTGAGAGCAGCGCCGCCTGCTGGACACACCAAGAACAACAATGTTACACATGGAGCGCCCGTTCTCTCATGGGGGGGGGCGACTGAAGGAACCTCTGAGGATCTGAGCCCGACAGGACCGGATAACGGGTGAAACGCGGGGAGGGGGCTCTCACCTTGCCGTCGGGGGGGAACACGGGGGGGGGGGGGCTCTCACCTTGCCGTCGGGGGGGAACACGGGGGGGCTGTGGGATCTGCTCAGAAGGTCTCCACTGCTCATCTTCTTCAGACGGAAGCGGATCTCCGGACTGTACCTGCGCAGGATCTACGGACATGAGGGAGAGCAGTGTTATTACAGCAGAACCAAAGACAAGATCTGTGAGGTAAGTCCATCCTCGTGTTCCTCGTGTTCCTCGTGTTCCTCGTGTTCCTCGTGTTCCTCGTGTTCCTCGTGTTCCTCGTGTTCCTCGTGTTCCTCGTGTTCCTCGTGTTCCTCGTGTTCCTCGTGGCATCGACACATGTTTATCACACAGAGCAACACCTCCAGCATTTTGTAGCATGTGTCATGTGTAATGTTCAGCAGTGAGCAGCAGGGGGCGCCAGATGACCAAGAGCAACACCTGGATCATTTTGGGATTCATGCCCCAAGTGCCAGATCTGTGGGCAGAGGCGACGCTGCCCTGATACACACTGGCTGTTTCCCAATTGCCAGGATTCTCGGCGTCTCGACCACTTCGGACGTCATTTGCGTCATCACGGCGCCGCCAAGTGGTTCCATTTCACCTGGACCACTCGCCCCCTCGCAGCTCGCTGCCTCGGAGAGCTGAAATTACCCATGATGCACTGCAGCATAGTTTCTTTTTTCTTTTCTTGCAAAACTTTATTAGTTTGAACTCACTTTAAAAAAAGGTGTGTTCCACATAAACAGTTTCCTGCCTCTGTTGTTCATAAAACAGTTGTTTTAATGAGCATAGATTGACACGTGACCTGACGCAGCCGCTCCGGAGGCCGTTCCATCTGAGCTCAAAGGCGGCGGGGAGAGGACACTCTGGAGGAGCCGCCACCGAGGACGTCAACAAAGTGGCCAAACGGAGGACGGATCCTCGCAATTGAGAAACAGCCACTGATTCACTGGGTTAACCTCTGACCCCCCGCCTGAACCAAATGCATTCTGTCCTCTTTGGCCATTATACAGGCCTGTGTAGCACCTCAATTGCGTTTTTGTCACATTTTTGTTGATTTTTTGTCATTTTTTTGTTGATTTTTTGTCATTTTTTTGTTGATTTTTTTGTCATTTTTTTGCTGAATTTTTGTGATTTTTTTGTTGATTTTTTGTCATTTTTAGTTGATTTTTTGTCATTTTTAGTTGATTTTTTTTTATTTTTTTGTTGATTTTTTTTCATTTTTTTGTTGATTTTTTTTCATTTTTTTGTTGATTTTTTTTCATTTTTTTGTTGATTTTTTGTAATTTTTTTGTTGATTTTTTGTCATTTTTTTGTTGATTTTTGGTCATTTTTTTGTTGATTTTTTGTCATTTTTTTGTCATTTTTTTGTTGATTTTTTTGTTGATTTTTTGTCATTTTTTTGCTGAATTTTTGTGATTTTTTTGTTGATTTTTTTTCATTTTTTGTTGATTTTTTGTCATTTTTAGTTGATTATTTTTTTTTTTTTTGTTGATTTTTTTTCATTTTTTTGTTGATTTTTTTTTATTTTTTTGTTGATTTTTTTTCATTTTTTTGCTGATTTTTTTTCATTTTTTTGTTGATTTTTTTTCATTTTTTTGTTGATTTTTTGTCATTTTTTTGTTGATTTTTTGTCATTTTTTTGTTGATTTTTTGTCATTTTTTTGTTGATTTTTTGTCATTTTTTTGTCATTTTTTTGTTGATTTTTTTGTTGATTTTTTGTCATTTTTTTGCTGAATTTTTGTGATTTTTTTGTTTATTTTTTTTCATTTTTTGTTTATTTTTTTTTATTTTTTTGTAGATTTTTTTTTATTTTTTTGTTGATTTTTTTTTATTTTTTTGTTGATTTTTTGTCATTTTTTGTTGATTTTTTGTCATTTTTTTGTTGATTTTTAGTCATTTTTTTGTTGAATTTTTGTCATTTTTTTGCTGAATTTTTGTGATTTTTTTGTTGATTTTTTGTTGAATTTTTGTTGTTTTTTTGTTGAATTTTTGTCATTTTTTTGTTGAATTTTTGTCTTTTTTTTGTTGAATTTTTGTCTTTTTTTTGTTGATTTTTCGTCATTTTTTTGTTGAATTTTCGTCATTTCTTTGTTGAATTTTTGTCTTTTTTTTGTTGAATTTTCGTCATTTTTTTGTTGAATTTTCGTCATTTTTTTGTTGAATTTTTGTCATTTTTTTGTTGAATTTTTGTCATTTTTTTGTTGAATTTTTGTCTTTTTTTTGTTGAATTTTCGTCATTTTTTTGTTGAATTTTCGTCATTTTTTTGTTGAATTTTTGTCTTTTTTTTGTTGATTTTTCGTCATTTTTTTGTTGAATTTTCGTCATTTTTTTGTTGATTTTTCGTCATTTTTTGTTGAATTTTTCGTCACTTTTTTGTTGATTTTTCGTCACTTTTTTGTTGATTTTTTGTCATTTTTTTTTTGATTTTTTGTCTTTTTTTTTTGATTTTTTGTCATTTTTTTATTGAATTTTTGTCACTTTTTTGTTGATTTTTTGTCACTTTTTTTATTCGTTTACATCCTTGTTTTCTTCTCATTTTTTGTGGCTGTTTTGGTGCTTTTTGTCCCAAGAAGCTTTTTGATTGGGGTAAAGCCAAACTGGAGAAAATGGGATCAGTTCAGGTGGGAGTTAAGAGGTTAACTCCCACCTGAACTGATGTGGTCAGTTTAACCTCCGCCCTCTCACCTGGTCGGCCGACACGGGCTCCGACGAGCGGCTGATGGCCGACACCAGCATGGCGTCCGTGTCCAGGTCGTTGTCGGTGTAGACTCCGCCCATCTTTTTCCTAGTGTTGTTGCTGTGTCACCTTATTTTGTGTGTTTTGTTTTATTTTGGTCACTTTTGTTGCGTTTTTGTCAAATTTTTTGTTGATTTTTGTCATTTTGTTGTTGATTTTTTGTCATTTTTTTGTTAATTTTTTGTCATTTTTTTGTTGATTTTTCGTCATTTTTTTGTTGAATTTTTGTCATTTTTTTGTTGATTTTTGTCATTTTTTTGTTGATTTTTGTCATTTTTTTGTTGATTTTTTGTCATTTTTTTGTTGATTTTTGTCATTTTTTTGTTGATTTTAGTCATTTTTTTGTTGATTTTTTGTCATTTTTTTGTTGATTTTTTGTCATTTTTTTGTTGATTTTTTGTCATTTTTTTGTTGATTTTTCGTCATTTTTTTGTTGATTTTTCGTCATTTTTTTGTAGATTTTTCGTCATTTTTTTGTAGATTTTTCGTCATTTTTTTGTTGATTTTTCGTCATTTTTTTGTTGAATTTTTGTCACATTTTTATTTATTTTTTTTCACTTTTTTGTCGCGTTTACATCCTTGTTTTCTTCTCATTTTTTGTGGCTGTTTTGGTGCTTTTTTTCCCCAAGAAGCTTTTTGATTGGGGTAAAGCCAAAGTGGAGAAAATGGGATCAGTTCAGGTGGGAGTTAAGAGGTTAACTCCCACCTGAACTGACCTTTGCCCTCCGCCCCCTCACCTGGTCGGCCGACACGGGCTCCGACGAGCGGCTGATGGCCGACACCAGCATGGCGTCCATGTCCAGGTCGTTGTCGGTGTAGACTCCGCCCATCTTTTTCCTAGTGTTGTTGCTGTGTCACCTTATTTTGTGTGTTTTGTTTTATTTTGGTCACTTTTGTTGCGTTTTTGTCAAATTTTTTGTTGATTTTTGTCATTTTGTTGTTGATTTTTTGTCATTTTTTTGTTAATTTTTTGTCATTTTTTTGTTGATTTTTCGTCATTTTTTTGTTGAATTTTTGTCATTTTTTTGTTGATTTTTGTCATTTTTTTGTTGATTTTTGTCATTTTTTTGTTGATTTTTTGTCATTTTTTTGTTGATTTTTGTCATTTTTTTGTTGATTTTAGTCATTTTTTTGTTGATTTTTTGTCATTTTTTTGTTGATTTTTTGTCATTTTTTTGTTGATTTTTTGTCATTTTTTTGTTGATTTTTCGTCATTTTTTTGTTGATTTTTCGTCATTTTTTTGTAGATTTTTCGTCATTTTTTTGTAGATTTTTCGTCATTTTTTTGTTGATTTTTCGTCATTTTTTTGTTGAATTTTTGTCACATTTTTATTTATTTTTTTTCACTTTTTTGTCGCGTTTACATCCTTGTTTTCTTCTCATTTTTTGTGGCTGTTTTGGTGCTTTTTTTCCCCAAGAAGCTTTTTGATTGGGGTAAAGCCAAAGTGGAGAAAATGGGATCAGTTCAGGTGGGAGTTAAGAGGTTAACTCCCACCTGAACTGACCTTTGCCCTCCGCCCCCTCACCTGGTCGGCCGACACGGGCTCCGACGAGCGGCTGATGGCCGACACCAGCATGGCGTCCGTGTCCAGGTCGTTGTCGGTGTAGACTCCGCCCATCTTTTTCCTAGTGTTGTTGCTGTGTCACCTTATTTTGTGTGTTTTGTTTTATTTTGGTCACTTTTGTTGCGTTTTTGTCAAATTTTTTGTTGATTTTTGTCATTTTGTTGTTGATTTTTTGTCATTTTTTTGTTGATTTTTTGTCATTTTTTTGTTGATTTTTCGTCATTTTTTTGTTGATTTTTTGTCATTTTTTTGTTGAATTTTTGTCATTTTTTTGTTGATTTTTTGTCATTTTTTTGTTGAATTTTCGTCATTTTTTTGTTGATTTTTTGTCATTTTTTTGTTGAATTTTTATCATTTTTTTGTTGATTTTTCGTCATTTTTTGTTGATTTTTTGTCATTTTTTTGTTGATTTTTTGTCATTTTTTTGTTGATTTTTTGTCATTTTTTTGTAAATTTTTTGTCATTTTTTTGTTGATTTTTCGTCATTTTTTTGTTGATTTTTTGTCATTTTTTTGTTGAATTTTTGTCATTTTTTTGTTGATTTTTTGTCATTTTTTTGTTGAATTTTCGTCATTTTTTTGTTGATTTTTCGTTATTTTTTTTGTTGATATTTTGTCATTTTTTTGTTGATTTTTGTCATTTTTTTGTTGAATTTTTGTCACTTTTTTGTTGATTTTTTGTCTTTTTTTTGTTGAATTTTTGTCATTTTTTTGTTGAATTTTCGTCATTTTTTTGTTGAATTTTTGTCACATTTTTGTTGAATTTTCGTCATTTTTTTGTTGATTTTTTGTCATTTTTTTGTTGAATTTTTGTCATTTTTTTGTTGATTTTTCGTCATTTTTTGTTGATTTTTTGTCATTTTTTTGTTGAATTTTTGTCATTTTTTTGTTGATTTTTTGTCATTTTTTTGTTGATTTTTGTCATTTTTTTGTTGAATTTTTGTCACTTTTTTGTTGATTTTTTGTCTTTTTTTTGTTGAATTTTTGTCATTTTTTTGTTGAATTTTTGTCATTTTTTTGTTGATTTTTTGTCATTTTTTTGTGGAATTTTCGTCACATTTTTGTTTAATTTTTGTTTAATTTTTGTCACATTTTTGTTGCATTTTCGTCATTTTTTTGTTAATTTTTTGTCATTTTTTTGTTTAATTTTTGTCACATTTTTGTTAAATTTTTGTCATTTTTTTGTTAATTTTTTGTCACATTTTTGTTCAATTTTTGTCATTTTTTTGTTAATTTTTTGTCTTTTTTTGTTGATTTTTCATCATTTTTTTGTTGATTTTTCGTCATTTTTGTTGAATTTTTGTCATTTTTTTGTTGAATTTTTGTCATTTTTTTGTTGATTTTTCGTCATTTTTGTTGATTTTTTGTCACTTTTTTGTTGTTTTTTTTGTCACTTTTTTGTTTCGTTTACATCAGTTTAACCTCCGCCCTCCGCCCTCTCACCTGGTCGGCCGACACGGGCTCCGACGAGCGGCTGATGGCCGACACCAGCATGGCGTCCGTGTCCAGGTCGTTGTCGGTGTAGACTTGATTTTTTGTCATTTTTTTGTTGAATTTTTGTCATTTTTTTGTTGAATTTTTGTCACATTTTTGTTGAATTTGTGTCATTTTTTTGTTGATTTTTGTCATTTTTTTGTTGATTTTTGTCATTTTTTTGTTGATTTTTGTCATTTTTTTGTTGAATTTTTGTCATTTTTTTGTTGAATTTTTGTCATTTTTTTGTTGATTTTTCGTCATTTTTTGTTGATTTTTTGTCATTTTTTTGTTGAATTTTTGTCACATTTTTGTTGAATTTTTGTCACATTTTTGTCACATTTTTGTTGCATTTTCGTCATTTTTTTGTTAATTTTTTGTCATTTTTTTGTTTAATTTTTGTCACATTTTTGTTCAATTTTTGTCATTTTTTTGTTAATTTTTTGTCTTTTTTTGTTGATTTTTCATCATTTTTTTGTTGATTTTTTGTCATTTTTTTGTTGATTTTTTGTCATTTTTTTGTTGCATTTTCGTCATTTTTTTGTTGATTTTTCGTCATTTTTTGTTGATTTTTTGTCATTTTTTTGTTAATTTTTCGTCATTTTTTTGTTGCATTTTTGTCACATTTTTGTTTAATTTTCGTCACATTTTTGTTGATTTTTTGTCATTTTTTTGCTGATTTTTCGTCATTTTTTGTTTAATTTTTGTCACATTTTTGTTTAATTTTTGTCACATTTTTGTTCCATTTTCGTCATTTTTTTGTTAATTTTTGTCACATTTTTGTTTAATTTTCGTCATTTTTTTGTTAATTTTTTGTCTTTTTTTGTTGAATTTTTGTCACATTTTTGTTGAATTTTTGTCATTTTTTTGTTAATTTTTTGTCATTTTTTTGTTGATTTTTCGTCACTTTTTTGTTGAATTTTTGTCACTTTTTTGTTTCCTTTACATCAGTTTAACCTCCGCCCTCCGCCCTCTCACCTGGTCGGCCGACACGGGCTCCGACGAGCGGCTGATGGCCGACACCAGCATGGCGTCCGTGTCCAGGTCGTTGTCGGTGTAGACTCCGCCCTCGTCCGCGGTGTCGTCGAGGTCGGAGGTCAGCCTGCTGTCCACGCTGAGGTAATCTGCCGACATGGCCGACAGGAAGGACAGGCGCTCCACGTCCGCGCCCTCCAGCTCACTCTCTACTGCCTCCGGCTAGAAGAGACACATGGTGGATCTTGGGTGCACAGGAAAGTAGGAAGGACAGACGGAGCGCACGAACAAGAGAGAAGAGAAAGAGCCGAGCTGTAGAGTCACACACACCTAACGCAGAGCTGAGGAAACACAGGAGACACATGTTGAGACAGATGTTGTACCTTGCCGTCGGACACCCACACCGGCTGCGCCTGCTGCTCGCGGACCGTCTCCTTCAGGCTGCCGTACCAGGCGTCGTTCACCGAGTTCAGCTCGATGGAGGCTGAGGCGACACACACGGGACAGTCACATGGGTTATACCAGGGCGAGGCGAGGCGAGGCGAGGCGAGGCTAGGCTAGACTAGGCTAGGTTAGGCTAGGTCAGGTTAGGTTAGGCTAGACTAGGCTAGGCTAGGCTAGGCTAGTTTAGGTTAGGTTAGACTAGGCTAGGCTAGGTCAGGTTAGGTTAGGTTAGACTAGGCTAGGCTAGGTCAGGTTAGGTTAGGCTAGACTAGACTAGGCTAGACTAGGCTAGGCTAGGTTAGGTCAGGCTAGGCTAGGTCAGGCTAGGCTAGGTTAGGTCAGGCTAGGCTAGACTAGACTAGGTTAGGCTAGGTTAGGCTACGCTAGGCTAGAGTAGGTTCGGCTAGACTAGACTAGACTAGGCTAGGTTAGTTTAGGTTAAGCTGCTTTATTTGTATCCGTAGGTTCAAACACATGATAAAAGAAGAGCATCTCGCACATATTTAAATATAAAGTATATAAAGTCTCCAAACTCCGCCTCTGCCAAAGACACCACAGAAACTTCAGCCACTTGGACGATTTCAAAGACAAAAAGCAAAGTGTCAGGAGCGATGAGATCAGACCTGGGCAAACGACGGCCCGGATCCGGCCCATATATTCCCGAGTATGTCCAACAAAACAAAAAAGGAAGTTTTTTTAAGAAATGACCAGAATGCTCACTCCAGCCACTAGGGGGCAGCTTAAATACAAAATAAAATGAAAGAATTCCACAGGTGTCCAGCAGAGGGCACTGACATAATGAGAGATCAGGATATAAACAGCACATTGGCTGAGCTTCGTCCTCCGTCTATTACAGGGGTTCTCAAGCTTTTAGAGCCGCGACCCCCATTATAACAGGTAATGAGGATCGTGACCCCACCCGGGTCAGACCATGGGAAAAACAGGGACTTTAACCCCTTAACTCCCACCTGAACCGAGCACAGTTTCTCCAGTTTGGCTTTACCCCAATCCAAAAGCTTCTGGAAAAAAGCAACAAAACTGAGACGAAAACAATGATGGAAATGTGACAAAAAAGTGACGAAAAATGTACGAAAAAGTGGCAGAAATGTCACAAGAAATTGACAAAAAAAATTACGAAAAAATGAAAAAAATGTGAAAAAAAAAGGACAAAAATGTGACACAAAAATTACTAAAATGTGATAAAAATTTGACAAAAAATGACAAAAAAGTTACAAAAAAAATGTGATGACGTGAGGAAAAAGATCCTCTCAGTTCAGGCGGGAGTTAAGAGGTTAACCTATACAACTCTTAAAAAACAAAGAAAAAACAATGGCTGAAACAAAAAATAATTAAATTTAGAACAAATAACGGCACCCTGGTATAATAGCATGTTTGCTACGACGCCATAATAATAATATGAAAATATATATTTTATCTATATGCTCTGGTGACCCCCTGGTTGAGAACCACTGGTCTATTAAACAGAAACTCCAAACTGTTCTGAGGCCGATGATGATTCAGGGCGATTTGATTTCTAACTGTGGAGCCCCCGTACCGGGCGACCACGGAGACAGTGAGCGTCATCATGGGTTTATCGGAGAGACCTTCATCACGCTTTTGAGGGAGTTACATTAAAGGGGGGGGTATTCTGCAAAATGTACTTTTTCCAGCTTTCCATCATGTTATTCTGTCACTCCCTCATTAAAAACATGGCTGAAGTGTTGCCTTGGCACATTCACGTATTTCTGAGTAATCTGTAAAAAACTCTGATGGCGGCCATTTTAGGGATAGGTTTGCCTGAGTCCTCCTAGGAACGCCCCCACCTCCTGGAGACGCCTCCGAGCTTTGGTCACCAGCCGAGTAACCGACCACTGCTCCTCAGCAGAACCCCCTCCCCACTGATGCCACAGACAGCGTGTGGAGGGGGCGTGTCTAAAGGCTCAGAGGTTCTTAAAGAGACAGAGGCCTATTTCAAGACATTCACTACAGCCATTTTGAGAGAGACATTTTATACAAGGCAGTTATTCTAATTTACTGCATTTACAGACCGACAGAAGGTTTGTCATCATTGTAGTGAGATATAGACTGGTGCTATGGGACTGACAAAAGCAGAACACCCCCTCTTTAAAGCAGAACACCCCCTCTTTAAAGCAGAACACCCCCTCTTTAAAGCAGAACACCCCCTCTTTAAAGCAGAACACCCCCTCTTTAAAGCAGAACACCCCCTCTTTAAAGCAGAACACCCCCTCTTTAAAGCAGAATACCCCCTCTTTAACCCAACGTTCTCCGTCATTTATGGAACATTTCTCAGTTCGATGCGGGGCGGTCTCTCCAAAAACAGCTCCACAGTCGGATCTCACACCAGAGCTGAGAGCCTGGATTTGGATAAACACTACACGCAAATGACCGAGAGAGAACAGGCGTGTGGAGGTGAGAGCGTGTGGAGGTGAGAGCGTGTGGAGGTAAGAGCGTGTGACATGGCGACCCACCGGTGAACAGGTGAACAGGCGTGTGGAGGTAACAGCGTGTGGAGGTGAGAGCGTGTGGAGGTGAGAGCGTGTGACATGCCGACCCACCGGTGAACAGGTGAGAGCAGCTCTTCTTCAGCTTCAGCGCCTGCTCGTACAGCTTGCGTGCGCTGCGGTTGGAGTTGGGCAGGAGGCGCTGTCTCATGGCCTTCACTCCGTGTTTGCTGTCGGGGCTGAAGAAGATGACGATGGGATACCACTGACTGTAGTTCAGAGTGTCCACCGCCCTGGGGGTCACGTCCAGCAGCGCGTGCTTGTCCTGCGCACAGAGGGGAGGGGTCACAGAGGTCACAGAGGTCACAGAGGTCACAGGGGTCACAGAGGTCACAGAGGTCACAGGGGTCACAGAGGTCACAGGGGTCACAGGGGTCACAGGGGTCACAGAGGTCACAGGGGTCACAGGAAACACCAACATTATCAAAGCGTTTTGAAAGGAAAGGTCTGTTCCTGCTGAAGTTAAATCTACATTCTGTTTTCTCCCCAACTGTGACTGAGCTCTTCCACATTTCCCTGATTTAAACACGGTTCTAGCCTCTATAGCCTCTATAGCCTCTATAGCCTCTATAGCCTCTATAGCCTCTATAGCCTCTATAGCCTCTATAGCCTCTATAGCAGGGGTGCCCAAAGTGCGGCCCGCGGGCCAAATTTGGCTGGCCGAAACAATTGTGTTGGCCCGTCAGAGGGTGACCTACTTTTGCGCTGCGTGTGGTTAATACTAACTCTCTTTCATTCATTCTCAGTGGTAAATATTGGTGCAGTTCACTTTTTGACCACCAGCGTCAAATTGGGGGCGCTGTTTCACTCCTTTCACAAAGTTAAGGAAACACTTGTGGTGTTTCTCAATCACAGAGCTTTGTAGCATCTTTCACAGTTTTCCAACTTTTATTGCAAAGGTTGTTACGTCAACAACAGTACATGTTAAAAGTGACTTATAAAATAATTGATGCTGAACTGACACTTTCAAAATAATCTAATGTGGCATTTTCTTTGAGTGAACGAATGAGGTAAAGCTACTGTAGGTGCTGCAGATACAGGTGTTTAAATAAATTGCTACAATTGTTGATTTTCTTTTACTAAAATTATACTTTTGCCATAGTTACCATTTGTTTTAATATAGCATGTTATTTGTATAGATAGAATCAAATGCAAATGTAGGCTATCGAAAAAATAAAAAGTAAATAAAATAAAGTACTTTATAATTTGCAGTTATGTGTGTTTTCGTGTTTGGCCGCGACTCACAGGCACTTTTGAACTTTGGCCCTCGGAGGCAAAACGTTTGGGCCCCCCTGCTCTCTAGCCTCTCTAGCCCCTCTAGCCTCCAGTCTTTAGCCTCCAGTCTTTAGCCTCCAGCCCCCCCTCAGGCCTCAGTCTGGGCTCGTGTGGAGACTCTGACCTGCTCGATGATCTGCCGGATGGTGTTGAGCCGGACGACGCCTGAGGACTTCTCTGAGCCGGCGTCTTTGGGCTCGGTTTCTGTCGTGGAAGAACAAACATGACGTGAACAAAGTGACCCCGCCCCCATGTCCAGACATTTAATATATTCGGGGGGAAATTCTTTATTTAAGTCACTTCCTTTAATCCTGTCCTGGACCAACAGCTGAACCGCCCCCGCCCTGATCAGAGGATGCTAAGTCCCGCCCTGATCAGAGTACGCTAAGCCCCGCCCTGATCAGAGGACGCTAAGCCCCGCCCTGATCAGAGGATGCTAAGCCCCGCCCTGATCAGAGGACGCTAAGCCCCGCCCTGATCAGAGGATGCTAAGCCCCGCCCTGATCAGAGTACGCTAAGTCCCGCCCTGATCAGAGGACGCTAAGCCCCGCCCTGATCAGAGGATGCTAAGCCCCGCCCTGATCAGAGGACGCTAAGCCCCGCCCTGATCAGAGGACGCTAAGCCCCGCCCTGATCAGAGGATGCTAAGTCCCGCCCTGATCAGAGTACGCTAAGCCCCGCCCTGATCAGAGTACGCTAAGCCCCGCCCTGATCAGAGGATGCTAAGCCCCGCCCTGATCAGAGTACGCTAAGCCCCGCCCTGATCAGAGGATGCTAAGTCCCGCCCTGATCAGAGGATGCTAAGCTCCGCCCTGATCAGAGGACGCTAAGCCCCGCCCTGATCAGAGTACGCTAAGCCCCGCCCTGATCAGAGGACGCTAAGCCCCGCCCTGATCAGAGGATGCTAAGCCCCGCCCTGATCAGAGGATGCTAAGCCCCGCCCTGATCAGAGGATGCTAAGTCCCGCCCTGATCAGAGGATGCTAAGCCCCGCCCTGATCAGAGGACGCTAAGCCCCGCCCTGATCAGAGTACACTAAGCCCCGCCCTGATCAGAGGACGCTAAGCCCCGCCCTGATCAGAGTACACTAAGCCCCGCCCTGATCAGAGGACGCTAAGCCCCGCCCTGATCAGAGGATGCTAAGCCCCGCCCTGATCAGAGGATGCTAAGCCCCGCCCTGATCAGAGTACGCTAAGCCCCGCCCTGATCAGAGGACACTAAGCCCCGCCCTGATCAGAGGACGCTAAGCCCCGCCCTGATCAGAGGACGCTAAGCCCCGCCCTGATCAGAGTACACTAAGCCCCGCCCTGATCAGAGGACGCTAAGCCCCGCCCTGATCAGAGTACGCTAAGCCCCGCCCTGATCAGAGGATGCTAAGCCCCGCCCTGATCAGAGGACGCTAAGCCCCGCCCTGATCAGAGGACGCTAAGCCCCGCCCTGATCAGAGGACGCTAAGCCCCGCCCTGATCAGAGGACGCTAAGCCCCGCCCTGATCAGAGGATGCTAAGCCCCGCCCTGATCCGAGGATGCTAAGCCCCGCCCTGATCAGAGGATGCTAAGCCCCGCCCTGATCAGAGGACGCTAAGCCCCGCCCTGATCAGAGGATGCTAAGCCCCGCCCTGATCAGAGGATGCTAAGCCCCGCCCTGATCAGAGGATGCTAAGCCCCGCCCTGATCAGAGTACGCTAAGCCCCGCCCTGATCAGAGGACGCTAAGCCCCGCCCTGATCAGAGGATGCTAAGCCCCGCCCTGATCAGAGTACGCTAAGCCCCGCCCTGATCAGAGGATGCTAAGCCCCGCCCTGATCAGAGTACGCTAAGTCCCGCCCTGATCAGAGGACGCTAAGCCCCGCCCTGATCAGAGGATGCTAAGCCCCGCCCTGATCAGAGGATGCTAAGCCCCGCCCTGATCAGAGGATGCTAAGCCCCGCCCTGATCAGAGGACACTAAGCCCCGCCCTGATCAGAGGACGCTAAGCCCCGCCCTGATCAGAGGATGCTAAGCCCCGCCCTGATCAGAGGATGCTAAGCCCCGCCCTGATCAGAGTACGCTAAGCCCCGCCCTGATCAGAGGACACTAAGCCCCGCCCTGATCAGAGTACGCTAAGCCCCGCCCTGATCAGAGGATGCTAAGCCCCGCCCTGATCAGAGGATGCTAAGCCCCGCCCTGATCAGAGGACGCTAAGCCCCGCCCTGATCAGAGTACGCTAAGCCCCGCCCTGATCAGAGTACGCTAAGCCCCGCCCTGATCAGAGTACACTAAGCCCCGCCCTGATCAGAGGACGCTAAGCCCCGCCCTGATCAGAGGATGCTAAGCCCCGCCCTGATCAGAGGACGCTAAGCCCCGCCCTGATCAGAGGATGCTAAGCCCCGCCCTGATCAGAGTACGCTAAGCCCCGCCCTGATCAGAGGATGCTAAGCCCCGCCCTGATCAGAGGACACTAAGCCCCGCCCTGATCAGAGGACGCTAAGCCCCGCCCTGCTCACAGGACGCTAAGCCCCGCCCTGATCAGAGGACACTAAGCCCCGCCCTGATCAGAGGACGCTAAGCCCCGCCCTGCTCACAGGACGCTAAGCCCCGCCCTGATCAGAGTACACTAAGTCCCGCCCTGATCAGAGGATGCTAAGCCCCGCCCTGATCAGAGGACGCTAAGCCCCGCCCTGATCAGAGGACACTAAGCCCCGCCCTGAGGAAACACTCACTGGCGATGACGAACTGCTCGGGCATCTCGGCGGCGAGGCGCTCGGTGGCGGCGTCGGTGATGGGCCCGAACAGGACGACGGGGCGACGGAACCCGGCTGTAACAAACACGCAACACATGTTTTCAGTTTTCAACATACAGAGACGGTCATGTGTCGGCGCGGTCGCTTCAGATTCAGCTTCAGATGGAACAGATCACGACTAGAACTGTGTCTGCGTGAGGTTTTACAGCCTGAGCTTCAACACGGACGAGGAGTCGCTTCATTAACCTCTGAACTCCTGAACCAGAGGATCTTTGTCCTCACGTCGTCACATTGTCTTACCATCATGTTTTTGTTGGGGATTCAACTCATTTTTGTAACATCATTTATTGTTTTGTTTTTTATCACATTTATGGTCAAATTTTTGTAATTGTTTTGTCAAATTTTTTATCAATTTTTTGTCTTTTTTTTGTCACATTTTTGTAAAAAAAAATTCACATTTTTGTCATTTTTTGGTCACATTTTTATCACATTTTTATCATTTTTTTGTCAAATTTTGTCAAATTTTTATCACATTTTTGTCATTTTTTTTTCACATTTTTTCACATTTTTGTCATTTTTTTGTCACATTTTTTCACATTTTTTTCACATTTTTGTCATTTTTTTGTCATTTTTTTGTCTTTTTTTTGTCTCATTTTTTCACATTTTTTTTTCACTTTTTTTGTCAATTTTTTATCACATTTTTATCATTTTTTGTCAAATTTTGTCAATTTTTTTTCATATTTTTGTCATTTTTTTCACATTTTTGTCATTTTTTTGTCAAATTTTTCACATTTTTTGTCACATTTTTGTCATTTTTTCATCCATTTTTTTTATCACATTTCCATCATCGTTTTTGTCTCAGTTTTGTTGCTTTCTTCCAGAAGCTTTTGGATTGGGGTAAAGCCAAACTGGAGAAAACGTGCCGGGTTCAGGCGGGAGTTCAGGGGTTAAACATGTCCTTTAAACCTTTGTAATATCTTTATTCCTCTCTTTACTGCCGTGTTGTAGTTTTTGTCTCCGTTACCGCCGTGTTGTAGTTTGTGTCTCCGTTACCGCCGTGTTGTAGTTTGTGTCTCCGTTACCGCCGTGTTGTAGTTTGTGTCTCCGTACCTTCTCGCAGCAGGACGCGCTCGTAGGCGGGGAAGGGCGTGGCCGTGGGCGGAGCCGCAGACGCCTCCCTGCTCTTCCTCACGTCCTTCCTCTTCAGGGAGCGCTGAGCCCGGAGCCTCCAGAAGTCGGCCCGGTCTGAGGGTAAGGCACGCTGAGAGCTCTGCACGCTGGCCATCTGCTCCGCCCTGGACACAGACCAGGAGGAGAAGGTCACACCAGGTCTGGACCAGGAGGAGAAGGTCACACACCAGGTCTGGACCAGGTCTGGACCAGGAGGAGAACCTCATACACCAGGTCTGGACCAGGAGGAGAAGGTCACACCAGGTCACACCAGGTCTGGACCAGGAGGAGAAGGTCACACCAGGCTCTTGTTGCAGATGTTTCTTCTGCAGATGTTTCTACAGCAGGGCCGGACTGGGACTGAAACACAGCCCTGGACTCTGACCGGCCTGGCCCAAATTAGCATAAATGTGACACTTACCCCCCGCCTTAACCAAATGCACTCTGTCGTCTTTGGCCATTATATAGGCCTGTGTAACACCTCATTTGAAAGCTAAGACCCACAAAACTGATCTTTGTCCCCCGCATTGTTGCTGTGTTGTGTCACCTTCTGTATGTTTTTTCTTTTCATTATTTTTTCATTTTTGTTGAATTTTTGTCACTTTTTGCTGAGTTTTTGTCACTTTTTGCTGAATTTTTGTCACTTTTTGCTGAATTTTTGTCATTTTTTTTGCTGAATTTTTGTCACTTTTTTGTTGAGTTTTTGTCACTTTTTGCTGATTTTTTGTTGAATTTTTGTTGAATTTTTGTCACATTTTTGTCACATTTTTGTTGAATTTTTGTCACATTTTGTTGAATTTATGTCATTTTTTTGCTGAATTTTTGTTGAATTTTTGTCATTTTTTTGTTGAATTTTTGTTGAATTTTTGCTGAATTTTTGTCACATTTTTGTAGAATTTTTGCTGAATTTTTGTCACATTTTTGCTGAATTTTTGTTGAATTTTTGTCCCATTTTTGTCCCATTTTAGTTGAATTTTTGTTGAATTTTTGTCCCATTTTTGTCCCATTTTTGTTGAATTTTTGTTGAATTTTTGTCCCATTTTTGTTGAATTTTTGTTGATTTTTTGTCATTTTTTTGTTGAATTTTTGTTGAATTTTTGTCCCATTTTTGTTGAATTTTTGTCCCATTTTTGTTGAATTTTTGTTGAATTTTTGTCCCATTTTTGTTGAATTTTTGTTGATTTTTTGTCATTTTTTTGTTGAATTTTTGTTGAATTTTTGTCCCATTTTTGTTGAATTTTTGTCCCATTTTTGTTGAATTTTTGCTGAATTTTTGTCACATTTTTGCCACATTTTTGTCTAATTTTTTTTTCTTTTCATCCTCTTTTTGTCGCTAATTTGATGCTTTTCTTTCTAGCTTTTAGATTTGGGTAAAGCTCGGTTAAGGCGGGACCGGGGGCCCTTCTGTGCTCTTCCAGAATACAGGACATGTGGCCAGTCCGCCCCTGTTCTACAATAATGTGTGGCTCAGACGGGTTCGTACCGGCTCTTGTTGCAGATGTTTCTCCTCCTGCAGATGTTCCTACAGTAACGTGTGGCTCAGGTTCGTACCGGCTCTTGTTGGGGATGATGCCCTTCTCCAGATGTTCCTACAGTAACGTGTGGCTCAGGTTCGTACCGGCTCTTGTTGGGGATGATGCCCTTCTCCAGATGTTCCTACAGTAACGTGTGGCTCAGGTTCGTACCGGCTCTTGTTGCAGATGTTTCTCCTCCTGCAGATGTTCCTACAGTAACGTGTGACACAGGTTCGTACCGGCTCTTGTTGGGGATGATGCCCTTCTCCAGCAGCTGTTTCTCCTCCTGCAGATGTTCCTACAGTAACGTGTGACACAGGTTCGTACCGGCTCTTGTTGGGGATGATGCCCTTCTCCAGCAGCTGTTTCAGATGTTCCTACAGTAACGTGTGACTCAGGTTCGTACCGGCTCTTGTTGGGGATGATGCCCTTCTCCAGCAGATGTTTCTCCTGCAGATGTTCCTACAGTAACGTGTGACTCAGGTTCGTACCGGCTCTTGTTGGGGATGATGCCCTTCTCCAGCAGCTGTTTCAGATGTTCCTACAGTAAAGTGTGAGCACACTTTCGTACCGGCTCTTGTTGGGGATGATGCCCTTCTCCAGCAGCTGGGCGCCCGGGCCCACGCGGATGGCCAGCCAGTTGCCCAGTTTGCCGTCGTACAGCGTGTCCACCACCTTGAAGATCTGGCCCCGGCTGAAGGACAGGCCCTGGGGACTCTCCTTCTCGTACCTGAAGTGTGCGCGGATGAAGAAGGCGTCTCCGCGGCCCGACACCAGGATGTCGTTGTAAACTGTGGAGATCAGACACCAGAGAGTGAGAGGAAGATGATGAAGAGCTGGGTCCATCACGGGCAGGCACTGACCGTCGGGTTTGCTCTGGGCCAGGATGGTGACCAGCTCTCCTTTGGGGAGCTCCAGCAGGAACAGCACGGCCTCCTCTCGGACCAGGCCCTGGAAGTCCACCTGGTTCACCTGCAGAGACGACATTATGAGCTCACCTGAGGGAGAAACATGTGGGTCACTGTGGACAGGCTCAGGGTCCAGAGGTCTTTGTTCAGGGCAGAGGAGGCTCTAAGACAGGGGTGCCCAAAGTGGGGCCCGCGGGCCAAATTTGGAACAGTTCTGTTGGCCCGCCAAAGAGTGACCTACTTTTGCGCTGCGTGTGGTTAAAACTAACTCATTCTCAATGGTAAATATGGATGCAGTACACTTTTTGACCACCAGAGTCAAATTGGGGGCGCTGTTTCACTCCTTTCACAAAGCTAAGGAAACACTGTTGTGGTGTCTATTTATCAATTACAGAGCTTTGTAGCATCAACTTTCACAGTTTTCCAACTTTTATTGCAAGGGTTGTTGACATCGACAACAGTATATGTTAAAAATTGACTTATAAAAGAATTGATGCTGAACTGACACTTTCAAAATAATCTAATGTGGCATTTTCTTTGAGTTAACCTCTTAACTCCCGCCTGAACCGAGGGGATCTTTTTCCTCACGTCATCAGATTTTTTTTCCATAATTTTTTTGTTGGATATTCAACTCATTTTTGTAACTTTTTTGTCAGATTTTTGTCCTTTTTTAGTCAATTTTTTGTCATTTTTTGTCTTTTTTTTTTTGTCATTTTTTGTCATTTTTTTGTCCATTTTTTATCACATTTTTGTCACATTTTTGTAATTTTTTTCGTCACTTTTTGTCAATGTTTTCTCACTTTTTTCTCACTTTTCCATCATTGTTTTCGTCTCAGAATGAGGTAAAGTTACTGTAGGTGCTGCAGATACAGGTGTTTTTTTTTGGCACTAAATGCTACAATTGGCATAGTACACCATTTGTTTTAATATAGCATGTTATTTGCAGTTATATGTGTTTTTCGTGCTTGACATCGCTGTGTTTGGCCCGCGACTCACAGGCACTTTTTAATTTTGGCCCTCGGAGACAAAAAGTTTGGGCCCCCCTGCTCTAAGACCTAAGACCTCAGCCCTCAGACCAGGGGGGTGAAGGGTTAGGGTTCACAGCGTATACAGAGGACGCTTTAATTATCAATGAAGAAACACTTGGACACGCCTGGTTTTCCAGAACAGTTTGATGTAAAACCTAAGATTGTGCTCATGTAGCCTGTGTTTGAGGCCTGGCCACAGCGCCTCCTTTGGCGACACAGAGGAAGTACAGCCCCACAGCGCCCTCCTTTGGCCACACAGAGGAAGCACCAGCCCCACAGCGCCCTCCTTTGGCGACACAGAGGAAGCACCAGCCCCACAGCGCCCTCCTTTGGCCACACAGAGGAAGCACCAGCCCCACAGCGCCCTCCTTTGGCCACACAGAGGAAGTACCAGCCCCACAGCGCCCTCCTTTGGCCACACAGAGGAAGTACAGCCCCACAGCGCCCTCCTTTGGCGACACAGAGGAAGTACAGCCCCACAGCGCCCTCCTTTGGCCACACAGAGGAAGCACCAGCCCCACAGCGCCCTCCTTTGGCGACACAGAGGAAGCACCAGCCCCACAGCGCCCTCCTTTGGCCACACAGAGGAAGTACCAGCCCCACAGCGCCCTCCTTTGGCCACACAGAGGAAGTACCAGCCCCACAGCGCCCTCCTTTGGCCACACAGAGGAAGTACAGCCCCACAGCGCCCTCCTTTGGCCACACAGAGGAAGTACAGCCCCACCTTGAGGAGCAGGTCTCCGGTGCGCAGCCCCTCCTCCTCCGCGGGGCTGCCCTCCTGGACGCCCGCGATGAAGATCCCAGCGTCGTTCCCTCCGGCCAGTCTCAGTCCCACACTGTCCCCCTTCTGGAAGGTCACCATCACCGTGTTGGGCCTGAGCAGGGGCATCAGAAAACAGGTATAACAGGAGCAGGAGGAGCAGGAGGAGGAGCAGGAGCTGAGGACAATGAGGACACTGACCCATACAGCTTCTCCTCCTCGGGGCTCGGCCGCAGCAGGATCTTAGGCGTGTTCGTTGCAGATGCTGATGGAGAAACATAAAGAAACCTCTGTGTCAGGAACATACAGAACATGAAGGACACACAGCAGATACAGATGTTCTGAGGACCCACCTGGGGGCGGGCTCTGCTCGTGGCTCCTGGTCTCTCCGGGGCTCTGCCTGGGCTCCGGCACTCTGAACGGAGAGCTCACAATGGACAGGTCAGCGGTCAGGGGGAGGGCGTCCCTGTGGAGAGGACCACACACTACACACGTCACACCCAGGACCACACCCAGGACCACACCCAGGACCACACCCAGGACAAACCTCCTGTTGGTCTGTAAATGCAGTAAATTAGACGAAAAAATGACAAAAATGTGATAAAAATTTGACCAAAAAATGCAAAAAATTGACAAAAAAAATCACAAAAAATTGACAAAAAATTGACAAAAAATGACAAAAAATTGACAAAAAATTAACAAAAAAAATACAAAAATGTGATAAAAAATTTGACCAAAAAATGCAAAAAATTGACAAAAAATTACAAAAAAATGACAAAAATGTGACAAAAATGAGTTGAACACCCAACAAAAAAATGATGGAAATAAAATCTGACGTGAGGAAAAAGATCCTCTCGGTTCAGGCGGGAGTTAAGAGGTTAAAGTGGGGGTGTTCTGCTTTAAAGAGGGGGTGTTCTGCTTTTGTCAGTCCCATAGCACCAGTCTATATCTCACTACAATGATGACAAACCTTCTGTTGGTCTGTAAATGCAGTAAATTAGAATAACTGCCTTGTATAAAATGTCTCTCTCAAAATGGCTGTAGTGAATGTCTTGAAATAGGCCTCTGTCTCTTTAAGAACCTCTGAGCCTTTAGACACGCCCCCTCCACACGCTGTCTGTGGCATCAGTGGGGAGGGGGTTCTGCTGAGGAGCAGTGGTTGGTTACTCGGCTGGTGACCAAAGCTCGGAGGCGTCTCCAGGAGGTGGGGGCGTTCCTAGGAGGACTCAGGCAAACCTATCCCTAAAATGGCCGCCACCAGCCAAAAATTCAACAAAAAAATGACAAAAATTCAACAGAAAAATGACGAAAATTCAACAAAAAATCAACAAAAATGTGACAAAAATTCAACCAAAATGTGACAAAAATTTAACAAAAATGTGACAAAAATTCAACAAAAATGTGACAAAAATTCAACAAAAATGTGACAAAAAATCAACAAAAAAATGACAAAAAATGACGAAAATTCAACAAAAATTCAACAAAAAAATGACAAAAATTCAACAAAAAAATGACAAAAAAATGACTAAAATTCAACAAAAATGTGACAAAAATGACAAAAATTCAACAAAAATTCAACAAAAATTCAACAAAAATTCAACAAAAAAGTGACGAAAATTCAACAAAAATGTGACAAAAAATCAACAAAAAAATGACGAAAATTCAACAAAAAATCAACAAAAATGTGACAAAAATTCAACCAAAATGTGACAAAAATTTAACAAAAATGTGACAAAAATTCAACAAAAATGTGACAAAAATTCAACAAAAATGTGACAAAAAATCAACAAAAAAATGACAAAAAATGACGAAAATTCAACAAAAATTCAACAAAAAAATGACAAAAATTCAACAAAAAAATGACAAAAAAATGACTAAAATTCAACAAAAATGTGACAAAAATGACAAAAATTCAACAAAAATTCAACAAAAATTCAACAAAAATTCAACAAAAAAGTGACAAAAATTCAACAAAAAAGTGACAAAAATTCAACGAAAAAATGACGAAAAATGAAGAAAATTCAACAAAAAATTCAACAAAAATGTGACAAAAATTAAACAAAAAAATGACAAAAAATGACAAAAATTCAACGAAAAAATGACAAAAAATGACAAAAATTCAACGAAAAAAAGACAAAAAATGACGAAAATTCAACAAAAAATCAACAAAAAAATGACAAAAATTCAACAAAAAAAGGACAAAAATTCAACAAAAAATGACTAAAATTCAACAAAAAATGACAAAAATTCAACAAAAAAATGACAAAAATTCAACTAAAAAATGACAAAAATGACAAAAATTGAACAAAAATTGAACAAAAATTGAACAAAAATTGAACAAAAAATTTAAAAAAAATGTGACAAAAATTCAACAAAAATGTGACAAAAACCTATCCCTAAAATGGCCGCCATCAGAGTTTTTACAGATGACTCAGAAATACGTGAATGTGCCAAGGCAACACTTCAGCCATGTTTTTAATGAGGGAGTGACATTTTGCATAATACCCCCCCTTTAAAATAGCTCTGCTAGTTTACAAGTCTTTTCATGGTTGGGCTCCTTCTCAGTGGGGACTGGGGGGGCCGTCCTACCTGTTGGGGTCTCTCTCGTTGGACGAGTGTGAGGACAGGTCGGACTGGTGGGACCTCCGGCCTTCAGGCGGCGTGTACGAGTGACACGACTCCATCTCCGACATGTCTACGGAGAAAGCAGAGTGAGAGGTCGGCTCTCCCCGGGTCCTGAGGAGAAGAACCCACCACCAGGAGCCGAGAGCCGAGAGCCGGGAGCCGAGAGCCGAGAGCCGAGAATCAGGAGCTGAGATCCGAGAGCCGAGAGTCAGAGCCAAGAGCCGAGAGCCAAGACCCAAGAGTCAAGACCCGAGAGTCAAGACCCGAGAGCCGAGACCCGAGAGCCCAGACCCAAGAGTCGAGAGTCAGGAGCCAAGACCCAAGAGCCAAGACCCGAGAGCCAAGAGCCAAGAGCCAAGACCCGAGAGCCAAGACCCGAGAGTCAAGACCCGAGAGTCGAGACCCGAGAGCCAAGACCCGAGAGTCAAGACCTGAGAGCCGAGAGCCGAGAGCCGAGAGCCGAGAGCCGAGAGCCGAGAGTCAGAGCCGAGAGCCAAGAGTCAGAGCCAAGAGCCGAGACCCGAGAGCCGAGACCCGAGAGCCAAGAGCCGAGACCCGAGAGCCAAGACCCGAGAGTCAAGACCCGAGAGCCAAGACCCGAGAGTCAAGACCTGAGAGCCGAGAGCCGAGAGCCGAGAGCCGAGAGCCGAGAGTCAGAGCCGAGAGCCAAGAGTCAGAGCCAAGAGCCAAAACCCAAGAGCCGAGACCCGAGAGCCAAGAGCCGAGACCCGAGAGCCAAGACCCGAGAGTCAAGACCCGAGAGCCAAGACCCGAGAGTCAAGACCCGAGAGCCAAGACCCGAGAGTCAAGACCCGAGAGCCAAGACCCGAGAGTCAAGACCCGAGAGTCAAGACCCGAGAGCCAAGAGTCAGAGCCAAGAGCCGAGACCCGAGAGCCGAGACCCGAGAGCCAAGAGTCAGAGCCAAGACCCGAGAGCCGAGAGCCAAGACCCGAGAGTCAGAGCCGAGAGCCGAGAGCCGAGAGCCGAGAGTCAAGAGCCAAGACCCGAGAGCCAAGACCCGAGAGTCAGAGCCGAGAGCCGAGAGCCGAGAGCCGAGAGTCAAGAGCCAAGACCCGAGAGCCAAGACCCGAGAGTCAGAGCCGAGAGCCGAGAGCCAAGACCCGAGAGTCAGAGCCGAGAGCCGAGAGCCGAGAGCCGAGAGTCAAGAGCCAAGACCCGAGAGCCGAGAGCCAAGACCCGAGAGTCAAGACCCGAGAGCCAAGAGTCAAGACCCGAGAGCCAAGACCCGAGAGTCAGACCCGAGAGCCAAGACCCGAGAGCCAAGAGCCAAGACCCGAGAGCCAAGAGTCAAGAGCCAAGAGCCAAGACCCAAAAGCCAAGACCCGAGAGCCAAAACCCGAGAGCCAAAACCCGAGAGCCGAGACCCGAGAGCCAAGAGCCGAGAGCCAAGACCCGAGAGCCAAGACCCGAGAGCCAAAACCCAAGAGCCAAAACCCAAGAGCCAAAACCCAAGAGCCAAGACCAGAGAGCCGAGACCCGAGAGCCGAGAGTCAGGAGCCAAAACCCGAGAGCCAAGACCCGAGAGTCAAAACCCAAGAGCCGAGACCCGAGAGCCGAGAGTCAGGAGCCAAAACCCGAGAGCCAAGACCCGAGAGTCAAAACCCGAGAGCCAAAACCCAAGAGCCAAAACCCAAGAGCCAAAACCCAAGAGCCAAAACCCAAGAGCCAAAACCCAAGAGCCAAAACCCAAGAGCCAAAACCCAAGAGCCAAAACCCAAGAGCCAAAACCCAAGAGCCAAAACCCAAGAGCCAAAACCCAAGAGTCAGAGTCAGGACTCAGAGCAAACCACCACCAGAGCGAGCAAGAACCCAACACCGAGAGTCAAGACTCAGAGCCAAGAGCCAAAGCCAAGACTCAGAGCAAACCACCACCAAGAGCCAAAACCGAGAGCCAGAGTCAGAGCCAGAGCCAGAGTCAGAGTCAGAGCCACCACCAGCATTAATAATGTTCATCTCACCCACCGAGGTCACGTATGTTCCTCGTCATATTCGTGTTGATCAAAGCTAAACGTCAGTGCGAGCGCCGCAGCAGCCACAGCTGATGATGGTCCTGGAGGCCGACAAAACGTGAACCACATTTAAAGGAACAGGCCACGGTTTTTCCATAATGTTCTTACCTGAGCTTAGACGAGTCGATGAGTTCCTGTCTGAGATAAGAACATATCTCAGTATGGAAGAACGGCGGCCTGTTCCTTTAAGGGAGGACGATGCAGGAAAACCTCTAACGTGTGAACTTTCACTTGGAGACAAAGAACTGGAGCTTCAGGAGCTTCAGGAGCTTCAGGGGCTTCAGGAGCTTCAGGAGCTTCAGGAGCTTCAGGAGCTTCAGGAGCTTCAGGAGCTTCAGGGGCTTCAGGAGCTTCAGGAGCTTCAGGAGCTTCAGGAGCTTCAGGAGTTCTAGTGCCATTTCTCTCTTTACCAGTGCATTTCACAGTTTCATTATTGAAATGAGCACAGAACACATTTTTCAGACCGTTTGATTTAAAGTTTGAGAACCCCTGATACCAAGGGAGTGTCCTGGTTATTAAAGAAATTAACCTCTTAACTCCCGCCTGAACCGAGAGGGTCTTTTTCCTCACGTAATCAGATTTTTTTTCAATCATTTTTTTGTTGGGTATTCAACTCATTTTTGTAACTTTTTTGTCAAATTTTTGTAATTTTTTTAGTCAATTTTTTGTCATTTTTTTTGTTATTTTATTGTTATTTTTTGTTATTTTTTGTCATTTTTTTTTTTTTTTTTTTAAATATTTTTTAATTTTTTTGTCAAATTTTAGTCATTTTTTGTCATTTTTGTTTTATTTTTTGTCAATTTTTTTGTTATTTTTTGTCAATTTTTAGTCATTTTTTTGTCTTTGTTTTAATTTTTGTCATTTTTTTGTCATTTTTTTTGTCATTTTTGGTAAATTTTTTGTTATTTTTTGTCAATTTTTTGTCTTTTTTAGTTTTGTTTTTTTTGTTTTTTGTCATTTTTTTGGTCATTTTTTGTCAATTTTTTGTCAAATTTTTGTCATTTTTTTGTCATTTTTTTGTCATTTTTTGTCAATTTTTGGTCAATTTTTGGTCAATTTTTTGTTATTTTTTGTCAATTTTTTGTTATTTTTTTTGTCAAATTTTTGTCTTTTTTTTTGTTTTTGTTTTTTTTTTGTCAAATTTTTGTCCTTTTTTTTGTCATTTTTTTTTTTTGTTTTTGTCAATTTTTTTGTCAATTTATTGTTATTTTTTGTCAATTTTTTGTTATTTTTTTTGTCAAATTTTTGTCATTTTTTTGTTATTTTTTTTTTTTTTGTCAAATTTTTGTCAAATTTTTGTCATTTTTTTTTGTTTGTTTTTGTCAATTTTTTTGTCAATTTTTTTGTCAATTTTTTGTTATTTTTTGTCAATTTTTTGTTTTTGTTTTTGTCATTTTTTTGTCAAATTTTTGTCATTTTTTTGTTCTTTTTTGTCAATTTTTTTGTCAATTTTTTTTATTTTTTGTCAATTTTTGTTCTTTTTTTGTCATATTTTGTCAATTTTTTGTCAATTTCTTGTGACTTTTTGTGACTTTTTGCCACTTTTTCATAAATTTTCCGTCACTTTTTTGTCACATTTCCATCATTGTTTTCGTCTCAGTTTTGTCACTATTTTCCCACCTTTTTTCCTGAAGCTTTTGGATTGGGGTAAAGCCAAACTGGAGAAACTGTGCTCGGTTCAGGCGGGAGTTAAGGGGTTAAAGATAACACTGATGCTAACGGGAACAGATATTATAAGATTAATCTTCCCTCTGTTGCTTTTTGTTCATGTATGGATGAAATAATAACGTCATCATCAGAGAAACTCCTCCAGACGTCCCAGTAATGAGAAGATAAAAGTGCAGCTAAGGCTAAAAACTGAACAAATCCTCGCGGGTGTGTGAACTTATCGGCACAACTGTAAGTGAGTGAAGGCTGAACAAAGTGAATCCTTGTAGAGCACAGAACACATTTTTCATTAAAGTTTGAGAACCCCTGATACCAAGGGATGTCCTGGTAATTAAAGAAATTAACCTCTTAACTCCCGCCTGAACCGAGAGGATCTTTTTCCTCACGTCATCAGAGTTTTTTCCAGCATTTTTTTGTTGGGTATTCAACTCATTTATGTAACTTTTTTGTCAAATTTTTGTCAATTTTTTGTCATTTTTTGTCAATTTTTTTTTGTCAATTTTGTTGTTTTTTTTTTTGTCAAATTTTTGTCATTTTTTCGGGGGGGTTTTGTCAATTTTTTGTCATTTTTTGTAAATGTTTTGTATTTTTTATTTTTTTTGTAAATTTTTTGTCCATTTTTTGTTTTTTTGTCTTTTTTTTGTAATTTTTTTGTTATTTTTTGTAAAAAAAATTGTAAATTTTTTGTCATTTTTTGTAAATTTTTTGTATTTTTTTTTTTGTTGTCAATTTTTTGTCAATTTTTTTGTCAATATTTTGTCATTTTTTCGTCCATTTTATGTCATTTTTTTTATCATTTTTTTGTCAATTTTTTTGTTATTTTTTGTCAATTCTTTGTCATTTTTTGTCAATTTTTTGTTATTTTTTTTTTCTATTTTTTTTCTATTTTTTTCTATTTTTTTGTCAAATTTTTGCCACATTTTTGTAACATTTTTTGTCACATTTTTGTCATATTTTGTCAATTTATTGTCAATTTCTTGTGACATTTTTGTGACTTTTTGCCACTTTTTCATCAATTTTCCATCACTTTTTTGTCACATTTCCATCCTTGTTTTCGTCTCAGTTTTGTCGCAATTTTGCAGCTTTTTTCCAGAAGCTTTTGGATTGGGGTAAAGCCAATCAGGTGGGAGTTAAGGGGTTAAAGATAACACTGATGCTAACGGGAACAGATAACACAAGATTAATTTTCCCTCTGTTGCTTTTTCTTCATGTATGGATGAAATAATAACGTCATCATCAGAGAAACTCCTCCAGACGTCCCAGTAATGAGAAGATAAAAGTGCAGCTAAGGCTAAAAAACTAAACAAATCCTCCCGTGTGTGTGAACTTATCGGCAGAACTGTAAGTGAGTGAAGGCTGAACAAAGTGAATCCTTGTAGAGCACAGAACACATTTTTCATTAAAGTTTGAGAACCCCTGATACCAAGGGATGTCCTGGTAATTAAAGAAATTAACCTCTTAACTCCCGCCTGAACCGAGAGGATCTTTTTCCTCACGTCATCAGAGTTTTTTCCAGCATTTTTTTGTTGGGTATTCAACTCATTTATGTAACTTTTTTGTCAAATTTTTGTCATTTTTTGTCAATTTTTTGTTTTTTTTGTCTTTTTTTTTTGTCAATTTTTTTGTTATTTTTTGTCAAATTTTTTGTCAAATTTTTGTCATTTTTTTTTTTGTTGTCTTTTTTTTGTAATTTTTTTGTTATTTTTTGTAAAAAAAATTGTAAATTTTTTGTCATTTTTTGTAAATTTTTTGTATTTTTTTTTTTGTTGTCAATTTTTTGTCAATTTTTTTGTCAATATTTTGTCATTTTTTCGTCCATTTTATGTCATTTTTTTTTATCATTTTTTTGTCAATTTTTTTGTTATTTTTTGTCAATTTATTGTCAATTTCTTGTGACATTTTTGTGACTTTTTGCCACTTTTTCATCAATTTTCCATCACTTTTTTGTCACATTTCCATCCTTGTTTTCGTCTCAGTTTTGTCGCTATTTTCACATGTGAGTGAAGGCTGAACAAAGTGAATCCTTGTAGAGCCGCGTCCTCCTCGCTCTGTAACTCCTGACGTAACTGCTCGCTGAAGCGCCCCGGGACTGGATGTGCCTGTCGAGTGGAAAAGGCCTCGCTCTGACCCGTCACTGGACTGGAGCTGCTCAGGGCTCGCACACGTCCAGAACAACAGCCTGGAGGAGGAGGAGGACGAGTGTGTGGGGGGGGGGGGGGCCCGGAGCTCCTGTCACTCAGCCCGGCCCCCGCCTCGGAAGGCCCCGCCTGAGTGACGGCCTGTCAGCCCCGAGCACAGAGGAGCCAGAGATACAGAGCAGGACACGTGAAGCAAACACGCGTGTAAATGCAGGAGTTTAGACACGGGATGAGACGAGTGTGGGGGGGGGAGGAGGAGGACGAGGAGGAGGAGGACGAGGACGAGGAGGACGAGGAGGACGAGGAGCGCCGTTACATTGTTTCTATACAGATACTTTTTACTTTACCTAAACCAAAGAACGATGATGTGAGGAAGATCTGCACATTTACAGGTTCATCTCAGTCTGAAGAAATGTGGGAAAAATGGGGAATAATTCAGGGGAAAATTGAGCAAAATAAGGAAAAAAATGGCCAAAACTAAATAGATAAAAACAATACGAAAAATTGTGTAAAAAAAAAAGAAAAATTAAAAAAAATTGGTGGCGGTTTGGGGAAAAATTTGGAGAAAATAGGGTAAATAGTAGTAATAAAATATTGGCAAAAATGAGGAAAAAAAACTGGGGGGAAAATAAGGAAAATGTGAAAAAGAAAAAGAAAAAAAAGAACTAAATTGGGAAAAATGGGGCAAACATTCAGAAAAAATGAGAGGGAATTGATTTTAGGGGAAAAAATTGGGGAAATTATGACAATTTTTTTTTTTATACATTTTTGGTAATTTTTTTGTCACATTTTTGGTCAATTTTTTATCAAATTTTGGTCATTTTTTTGTCCAATTTCTAGTCATTTTTTAATCATTTTTTGTAATTTTTTTGTCAAATTTGCATCCCATTTTTGCCACTTTAATAAAACATTGGCAAAAATGAGGAAAAAAACTGGGGGAAAAATCAGGAAAATGTGTAAAAGAAAAAGAAAAAAATAATTAAATTGGGAAAAATGGGGTAAACATTCAGAAAAAATGAGAGGGAAATGATTCTAGGGAAAGAAAATTGTGGAAGTTATGACAAAAAAAAATTAAATAAAAAATGAGGAAAAATTTAGGGAAAAATGGGGCAAAAATTTAGAAAAAAAAAAGTCTTAATTTGAGCTTAAACATTAAGTGCCTTTAATGCTCATCAACAGCATCAAAACTGTATTTTTTTTAGCGTCTGATTTCAGTATTTATATTTTAACGATGCTCAGCCCGAGTCGGGATTGTGCGAAAGCGTGTCCTCGTTTCAAATGCCCTGCTCTGAAGGTTTCACAGTGTGAATGTGGAGGTGGAGGAGGAGGTGAAGGAGGAGGAGGAGGTGGAAGACAGTAAAGGTGGAGCACAGTGAAGAAGAGACGAGTGTGGACACGGCTGTACAAGGGAAAAACAATGACATCATGATTGCGATATTTCAAACGCTGAAACAATACTCTGAGGACCTCCAGCCACACTGCATCACCCACATCAATGAACAAAAGGTTCTTAAGCCGTCGTCTGTACTCTGCAGTTGAAGTGTTGGACGTTTCTCTCATGCAAGAAGCTTCGTCGGCAGCTCTAAGGATTAGTCTTACCAGCAGGCAGGATATAAACCTCTAGTGGGAGGGGTTTAACGACTTAAGAGCCTTTGTTTATGATGGAAAACTCCTGTATGTCTGAAATACTAATCAATGAAATGAAATAATACAAGCGTTTCATCACGGGAGATCGAGACTAAAAGCAGCCGAATAATAGTGAAGTCCAGTCAGTCATGAGGGTCTGCAGTGTGGCTTTAAAGAGTCAAAATCATTTAAGCGTCGTGATCGATCTCTGTTTCTGTTTAATTTGAAAATAAAACTGGCTAATATCGCAATGACAATGTTTTTGTGATTTATTGCACAGTCCGGATTAAAAACGAGTTCAGGCCACAGTTCACACATGGACCATCTGCCCGACAGCCTCGTCACACCGGCAGACGTGACCAGCGTGGGCAGGTATGACAAGTGTGGGCAGGTCTGGGCAGGTGTGACGAGCGTGGGCAGGTGTCACGTGTGATCTGGGAGACATTAGTGACATCAGCCCGTCCACACCGGCGTTAAAACAGAGTCTCACCACGAGACGACAGGAAGTACGACTTTAGTGTTTCAGAAACGCAGGACCGAGTACTGACACGAAGCACGTGTGTGTGTGTGTTGGTCTTTCAGTGCTTCAGACTTTAGCCATAGATCCAGTTTCCGAAGCCTTTTGCTAATGACGCACCAAGAAGCCAAACTGAAAACACACCAAACGACGACTAAACCATGAAAACCAGCTCCACAAACAGAAAAAGTGACTCTTCTCGGTAACTCATGTGTTTAACTGACCTTTCGCAAAACCACGCCCCAAAACGGTAACTGTCCAATCAGACATCAGCAATGAGCACCGAGCAGATTTTTACTGCTAACACCAAAAGCCCGACCAGACAAAGAAGAAGAAGCAAAATGGTGAAGCCTCGGCCTATGGAGGATGTAAATCAGGCACGAGGGACCACAGGCGTGAGGTAACTGGAGGTAGTTGGAGGTAACTGGAGGTAACTGGAGGTAGTTGGAGGTAGTTGGAGGTAGTTGGAGGTAACTGGAGGTAGTTGGAGGTAGTTGGAGGTAGTTGGAGGTAACTGGAGGTAGTTGGAGGTAGTTGGAGGTAACTGGAGGTAGTTGGAGGTAGTTGGAGGTAACTGGAGGTAACTGGAGGTAGTTGGAGGTAGTTGGTGGTAGTTGGAGGTAACTGGAGGTAGTTGGAGGTAGTTGGAGGTAGTTGGAGGTAACTGGAGGTAGTTGGAGGTAGTTGGAGGTAGTTGGAGGTAGTTGGAGGTAGTTGGAGTTACACAGGGGTCTGGGGAGTCCAGTTATTCTCCTTCCCAAAGCCAAAAACACGACCTGAGCACTGCCTACAATGTGGACGGCTCTAAGGTAAGACTGGGAACTAGCCGCTAGGCTAACACCTTAGCATTCTAACAGCTTAGCATGCTAACACCTAGCTACTGATAGTCACATAACGTTACACAAACTGGAGCTGTAACTTTAACAACAAACCTACAGTCTCACGTGTTTGTCTCCCTTCATGATAAAAGTACTGTGTATTTTATCTCCCTTTGTGATAAAAGTACTGTGTATTTTATCTCCCTTTGTGATAAAAGTACTGTGTATTTTATCTCCCTTTGTGATAAAAGTACTGTGTATTTTATCTCCCTTTGTGATAAAAGTACTGTGTATTTTATCTCCCTTCATGATAAAAGTACTGTGTATTTTGTCTCCTTTTATGATAAAAGTACTGTGTATTTTGTCTCCTTTGTGATAAAAGTACTGTGTATTTTATCTCCCTTTGTGATAAAAGTACTGTGTATTTTATCTCCCTTTGTGATAAAAGTACTGTGTATTTTGTCTCCTTTGTGATAAAAGTACTGTGTATTTTATCTCCTTTGTGATAAAAGTACTGTGTATTTTGTCTCCTTTGTGATAAAAGTACTGTGTATTTTGTCTCCTTTGTGATAAAAGTACTGTGTATTTTATCTCCTTTGTGATAAAAGTACTGTGTATTTTGTCTCCTTTGTGATAAAAGTACTGTGTATTTTATCTCCTTTGTGATAAAAGTACTGTGTATTTTATCTCCCTTTATGATAAAAGTACAGTGTATTTTCTGGGTCCTGGTAACTGGCTGTAGCTGACGGTCATTGTGGCACCTGTAGGTTTAGCTAGCGTTAGCTAACTTTAGCGCAGAAATGTTTCTATTTTTAGAAATACTAAAAGTCAGAGGGTGCTTCGGGCAGTGCAAGTGCACGACTGGCCCACAAGGCGGCGCTGTTGCATTTAAGGAAGAGATCATAAGGTTTGTGTCTGTTTGCTGTCGTGTCAATAATACTTTATCCTTCGTTAGTTTAATATTTTGAATATTTCACGGAGGTTTTTGCTCGAGAAAAGGTCACTGACACTCAGGGCCATCTGTGGCGCTGGTCGCGTTTGACCATTTGTTTATCAGGCGTAGCAACAGTAACTAAGGGGGCGGGGCTCTGCGAAAGGTCAATTGTGTTTCTGGTCATTTAAATCATTCAATAATGCGGTTCTTTGGACACCACAACAAAACCACAATATACTCAGTGCTCTCATTAATAATAAAACAAGACCCTGAACCACAATGTGCAGAAGAAGCAAAGACTCTGCAGAACCACCAGAGGTACCCGCACTGGAGAAACCACATAATCCACGTAATAGTTTATTAATTCAACTTTATTTAAATGTGTAGTGTTAATTAAAGGGTTAAAACGGCGTGTGATTAGAGAGAGAGAGAGGAGTGGTCACTTAGTGCGGTCACTGCATCTGGCCGTAAAATACATGCAGAATCTCGGGCGGCCTTGAGCTAAAAATATGAACTGTTATCTGAAAGAGAGAAACACAGGCAGACACACTCACAACCACGTTCACAAACATCACTGCAGTTTCAAATAATCCACAGGAGGGGGCGCTCAATGTGGCGGGAACGCGGATGAACAGGGCGACCCGACCAGGCTTGTGTTTGACTGCGGACGAGAAACGCGAATACAGGAGGGGACAGAGGGCAGCCCTGCACGGTCCCTTAGATTTATAATGTGAATGACTGTGGACGAAAAACGCAAATACAGGAGGGGACAGAGGGCAGCCCTGCACGGTCCCTTAGATTTATAATGTGTGAATGACTGTGGACGAAAAACGCAAATACAGGAGGGGACAGAGGGCAGCCCTGCACGGTCCCTTAGATTTATAATGTGTGAATGACTGTGGACGAAAAACGCAAATACAGGAGGGGACAGAGGGCAGCCCTGCACGGTCCCTTAGATTTATAATGTGTTTGACTGCGGACGAGAAACGCAAATACAGGAGGGGACAGAGGGCAGCCCTGCACGGTCCCTTAGATTTATAATGTGAATGACTGGATGAAAAACGCAAATACAGGAGGGCGGGGACAGAGGGCAGCCCTGCACGGTCCCTTAGATTTATAATGTGTGAATGACTGTGGACGAAAAACGCAAATACAGGAGGGGACAGAGGGCAGCCCTGCACGGTCCCTTAGATTTATAATGTGAATGACTGTGGACGAAAAACGCAAATACAGGAGGGGACAGAGGGCAGCCCTGCACGGTCCCTTAGATTTATAATGTGTGAATGACTGTGGATGAAAAACGCAAATACAGGAGGGGACAGAGGGCAGCCCTGCACGGTCCCTTAGATTTATAATGTGAATGACTGGATGAAAAACGCAAATACAGGAGGGCGGGGACAGAGGGCAGCCCTGCACGGTCCCTTAGATTTATAATGTGTGAATGACTGTGGACGAAAAACGCAAATACAGGAGGGGACAGAGGGCAGCCCTGCACGGTCCCTTAGATTTATAATGTGAATGACTGTGGACGAAAAACGCAAATACAGGAGGGGACAGAGGGCAGCCCTGCACGGTCCCTTAGATTTATAATGTGTGAATGACTGTGGATGAAAAACGCAAATACAGGAGGGGACAGAGGGCAGCCCTGCACGGTCCCTTAGATTTATAATGTGAATGACTGTGGATGAAAAACGCAAATACAGGAGGGGACAGAGGGCAGCCCTGCACGGTCCCTTAGATTTATAATGTGAATGACTGTGGACGAGAAGCGCAAATACAGGAGGGGACAGAGGGCAGCCCTGCACGGTCCCTTAGATTTAAAATGTGTGAATGACTGTGGACGAAAAACGCAAATACAGGAGGGGACAGAGGGCAGCCCTGCACGGTCCCTTAGATTTATAATGTGAATGACTGTAGATGAGAAACGCAAATACAGGAGGGGACAGAGGGCAGCCCTGCACGGTCCCTTAGATTTATAATGTGTGGATGACTCTGGATGAAAAACGCAAATACAGGCGGGGACAGAGGGCAGCCCTGCACGGTCCCTTAGATTTATAATGTGTGAATGACTGCGGACGAAAAACGCAAATACAGGAGGGGACAGAGGGCAGCCCTGCACGGTCCCTTAGATTTATAATGTGAATGACTGTGGACGAAAAACGCAAATACAGGAGGGGACAGAGGGCAGCCCTGCACGGTCCCTTAGATTTATAATGTGTGAATGACTGTGGATGAAAAACGCAAATACAGGAGGGGACAGAGGGCAGCCCTGCACGGTCCCTTAGATTTATAATGTGAATGACTGTGGATGAAAAACGCAAATACAGGAGGGGACAGAGGGCAGCCCTGCACGGTCCCTTAGATTTATAATGTGTGAATGACTGTGGACGAAAAAGGCAAATACAGGAGGGGACAGAGGGCAGCCCTGCACGGTCCCTTAGATTTATAATGTGAATGACTGTGGATGAAAAACGCAAATACAGGAGGGGACAGAGGGCAGCCCTGCACGGTCCCTTAGATTTATAATGTGAATGACTGTGGACGAGAAACGCAAATACAGGAGGGGACAGAGAGCAGCCCTGCACGGTCCCTTAGATTTATAATGTGAACGACTGTGGACGAAAAACGCAAATACAGGAGGGGACAGAGGGCAGCCCTGCACGGTCCCTTAGATTTTTAATGTGAATGACTGCGGATGAAAAACGCAAATACAGGAGGGGACAGAGGGCAGCCCTGCACGGTCCCTTAGATTTATAATGTGAATGACTGTGGACGAAAAACGCAAATACAGGAGGAGACAGAGGGCAGCCCTGCACGGTCCCTTAGATTTATAATGTGAATGACTGTGGATGAAAAACGCAAATACAGGAGGGGACAGAGGGCAGCCCTGCACGGTCCCTTAGATTTATAATGTGAATGACTGTGGACGAGAAGCGCAAATACAGGAGGGGACAGAGGGCAGCCCTGCACGGTCCCTTAGATTTAAAATGTGAATGACTGTGGACGAAAACGCAAATACAGGCGGGGACAGAGGGCAGCCCTGCACGGTCCCTTAGATTCTAATGTGTGAATGAACGCACAAATCAAACATGATTTAAAGTATGCTTCTTCACAAAACATGGTGCGACTGATTTAGGTTTGGTTTATGTTGAATTTGATGCTTTTAAGGCGAGACGCTGCAGGTGAAAAGGGAAAACATTTAAATGAAGAGGTTTCAATTTGAAACTTGTGCTGAACATCACTGATAGAAATAAGAGGAAAACTGTATTGCACATTTTCTGTCATTAATGTTTTTATATGAAAGTCAGACATTTTGTGCATAAAAATGGCCCAAATTATATTTTATATTATTATTATTATTATTATAGCCATCATGACGAAATGTAAATAATGGACCCAGATTTAAATTGATGGTTATATTTTGTTGACTTATTAGCAAGAAATATTTTTCAGAGATTTGGGATATTTTGTTTAGTTTAAACCCCCTTCTTTGTTTTGTTTTTATTCCCCATGTGAAGTGTCTGACTGTCCAAAAAAGCGCTGTACAAATTTGATGTATTATTATTTTTAATAAGCTAAAAACATTTGACATTTTGCTGTTTTTTTGGGTTCAAAGCTGAACAAAAAAGGGAATTAGATATTATGCTATATATGTTAGCTTTTGTATTTTAACACATTTTAATATATACAATATACATATATATTGTTAAATGTATTTTTTATGTAATTTTCTTGTTTTTCTTGTATTTTTATTGTGTCTGGTGTTGCTGTGAGGCACATTGGGTTGTACATGTACATGAAATGTGCCAAACAAATAGACTAGATAGATTAATAGACCTATTAAAAAATCCCTCTGTAAAAAATCTTACATTTTTTTATTTTATTTTTTTACTGATGTTTTCCCTATTTCTTTCCCATTTTCACCCATTTGTACCCGGTTTAATCCCATTTTTTTCCTTCTTTTCTTTATTTTTGCCACAATTTCTTTCAATTTTCCCCCATATTTAACAACATTATTCTAAATCTTTCACACATTTCTTGACATTGGAGATTAACCCGATATAGTAAATTACATTATTGTTCTGTTTCTGGTTCTAGACGACAAAAAAGCACATGGATATAAACATGTCATTATTTGTGAATGGCTTTTGAGTCATAAAAGAAGCATCGTATGGAGTAAGTTTTATCATTTTTATCCTCTGACATTAAAGGGGCTGGAAGCAAGTTCGCCATTTTATACTCACTACTGCCACCTCTGGCCATATATGTAACTGCAGCTTCTATATTAAGCTCGTGCATGACGGCAATTCGGGCCGAAGTGATGCATTTTTGAGTGACCGTACAGGATTTTAGAGGCAGTTGTGGTGAACAGGTCTGAGCTCATTCTACACATTAGGACATGGCTGGAACATGTAGGGGCAGGAAAATACTTAATTTTAACATTTTTAAACTCCTTATAGTCCCTTTAAAACTGAAGATGTTAAGGAGCTGAACATCTCCACACTGAGCTTCACCTGCTGCGTCTCGCCTGTAAAACCCATGTAATGATCTAAGACCCCGCGGAGACCCTGGGATTAACACTGGGTTTAGCATCAGCGAGCGCAGGTAAACACGAGCCTGGGGCGCCGGTCACACGGGGGGGTCGGGGGGGGGGGCTCACCGTCGTCGTCGGAGTCGGAGTCGGCCAGGGGGGGGATCCGCACCAGGACCTGCCTCTGGTCCCTCTGCACCACCAGCTGCAGTTTCCCCCGGGACTTCTCGATCAGCTTCCCCGCGTCGTGGAGCGAGAGGTTCTCCGTCACCGTGCCGTTGATCTGCACCAAAACACACAACATGATACCAAGTACTTTAACGATTCCTGCTTTTCGGTTCCGGTGCCTAAACGGTACTTTTTTCGATACCTATGTTGTCTTAAGTCAATAAAAATAACGTGTATAAAAAGCATCATTCAGGAAAAAGACCGAAAACAGCACAACAGAGGCGACACAGGAGCAGCAGCGTCGCCTGGAACCTCGTGTTTTGAGCAGAATTTCCACTTAAGCAGAGATAAAAGAGAGAAAGGACATTATTCCCTCCTGAGCTGCAGAGTCAGATCCACATCAGGACACGGTTTCTTTCAGATAAACTTTTCTAAACTCACTGCACTTTGACGAAGCGAAAGCTCCACAAGTCAAAGATCCTCACATGGTGTGAGCGCTCACTCTGCCACTCAACAACACCATGTAAGCTCCGCCCAACAGCACGTAAGCTCCGCCCAACAGCACGTAAGCTCCGCCCAACAGCACGTAAGCTCCGCCCAACAGCACGTAAGCTCTGCCCAACAGCACGTAAGCTCCGCCTCCGGGTCTGTCGTTAAAGGTAAACACGTCTCTTGTTGTCACGGCTTGGTTTTTAATTTCAATTTGCCTAAAAACTACAGTTTCTTATTCAGTCCTGGTTTAGTTTAGCTCTGGGTTTTACGACCGGAGTCCTGGTTTAGACCTGGCTCAGTCCTGACGCAGACCGCGGCTCTGCCATCTCTATTACAGAAGTTTAGTGCATTGTAGCTTTGCTTTAAGGCCAGTTCATGCTCCAGTTCTCGCGTCTTGTGAAGTCTGAAGAGGCCTGTGAGTTATAGCTATATAAAGATGTAGCTTTTCTTCGCTTCATTTGCGTTGAAGCGGCTCTTTATCTGCCATACGTGCATTTTTTAGACAAAGAACCGAAAACTGGCACCGAAAGAATTTTATATTTTTTGTTAGCTCCCCCGACCGGTGCTTTTCGGTCGGCACCAAGTAGGTACTGTTTAACGGTGCCCATCCCTACACAACACCGGCATCAACAAAACACAAAACACAACAAACAAACTCTGAAAATGCGACAAAAACGTTTCAAACATGTGACAAAAACAAAGACGTTTTGATCAGCTTTGTTGGTCTTTCAAACGAGACGTCACACTGGCCTAAAGGCTGTCAGCTTTTGGATTTGGGTAAAGTGGAACTGGAGACAGTGCGCTCAGTGAGGGCGGGGTTAACTGAGCGTTTGTCTTTTTGAACGGCTGCTCTCGAGGAGTACCTTGAGGATGATGTCTCCCTCCTGGAGGTTCCCGTCCTTGGCGGCGAGGCCGGTGCTGGTCATCTGCTTGATGAAGATCTGACTGCCCAGACGCAGGCCGTACTCTGAGGGAAACAAAAACATGGCGTCTCAGGGAAAACTCCAGGGTTTGACGTTATTATATTAAAACCTGCCTGATTTAGGCCCATTAACTCATTGACTGCCAATGACGGCTCTAGACGTCAATTCAGTTTTTCAATGGGAATGGCTGCAGCAAAGCCTTGAGCATGTCTGGCGTTAAAATCTTAGTTGTAGTTCTTTTATTGAGTCACTAGGCGGCAGCATTGCTCTTGCTGCGATCACTGACACTGTTTTGCTCGATTAGTTTTCTCAGCTTTTTGGTCAGAAACCAGCATTTTGGGTGATTTCAATCAATCAATCTATCAAATGTTATTTATGTCGCGCCCAACAACAACCAGAAGGTCCCAGGGCGCTTTCCAGGATAAAAACAAGAATCACAGTCGACAACAATAAATACAAACACACATAAAAACAGCAGTCAAGTCGGTGGCTTTGTATCGAAGGCTTTTCTGAAAAGATGTTTCTTCAACTGTGATTTAAAAACACTCAGCTCTGCGATGTTTCGAAGCTGGACCGGACGTGCGTTCCACAGCAAATGACCGGCCTCCAAACCTTTTGTATTTGAGCTTGGGAGTGACGAGTGTGTTCAGAGGAGGAAGAGTTCTGGCTGGTTCGTAGACCGTTACTAATTCGGCGAGGTCGGCCGGGGCCAGACCATTGATGGCCTTGAAAACAAACATCAGGACCTTAAACTCCGCCCTGAACGCCACCGGGAGCCAGTGGAGAGAGCGGAGGACTGGATCTTACTGAGGAGCCTTAGCTGGTAAAAGCTCTATTTCACAACTGCACCTCTCTGTTTATCAAAGATCAAACCGCTGTCAGAAATAACACCCAGGTTACGGATGGCGGGAGCAAACAGAGGTGTTTACTCACCTCACCAATTTTCTATGGACGATTACTAAAGAATGGAAAGAGGTACAAATAAACTTTTTTTGAGATGGAAGAAGTAGGGGTGAAACGACTAATCGATTATCGAAATAGTCGACAACTATTTTAGTAATCGATTATTCGTTTTCTGGTTCACACAGACTCAAATAGAGAAAAAATGACATGAAAGTGTAGTATTTTTGATGAAAACCTACTTTGTTTTTCACAGTAAGTGTCTGCAGTGTTTTGTACATTGTAAATTTCATAAATATCCGTCTGTGTCTCAGAAGCAGAATTAGCGCCAAGAGCCTCCGACAAACATTTACTTTAAGCTTCCTCCATCAACACGTCCTCAAGCGGCGCCACTTTAGCTTAATGTGATGACTTTTTTTTTTCATTCACAGCCAAGCGATTAATCAATTAATCGTAAAAATATTCGACAGATTAATCGATGACAAAATAATCGTTGCAGCCCTTTAAAGAAGAGAGTCTAATTTTTCTTTTGGCGGGTTTCATGTTGACATAGACCTCGACCTACATTTTCTGTGGGTCTTGAAAAACAGTAAAACTCCTGAAAACCCTCTGGCTGTGGGAGCTCTCTGATCTGAAAATGCTCTGGCAGTCACTGAGTCAACACGTCATTAATTCATTGAGCTGATACGAATTTAAAGGAACAGGCCACCGTTTTTCCATACTGAGATATGTTCTTACCTTAGCTTTGACGAGTTAGTAAGGCGTAATAATACCAGGAGTAGTTTCGAAATCCGCGCAGTAATCTTCACTTTACTGTGCGGACGCCAAACTACTCCTGGTATTATTACGCCTTACAATATAGTCCCCCCTTTTATCCGCTTAGAAAATCCACATTGTTTAATTGTGTGTAATTATACTTTGTAGTGGAACACTTCACGTAACCATATTTAAATAGGGGAAACGTGGAAGAGCTTGGTAAAGTTGCAAAAATGTCACAAGAAATTTAGAAAAAAATGACAAAAATTTGATCTAAAAAAAATGACAAAATGTGACAAAAATGTGATGAAAATTTGCCGAAAAAAAATGACAAAAAATGATAAAAAACTGACAAAAAATGACAAAAAATGACAAAAAAAAGACAAAAAATGACAAAAAAAAAAGACAAAAATGTGACATAAAATTTAAAAAAAAATCCTAAAAATGTATAAAAAATGACAAAAAATAACAAAATGTGACAAAAAAAAATCCCAAAATTTGATAAAAAATTGACAAAAAATGACAAAAAAATGACAAAAAATGACAAAAAATAACAAAAAATGACAAAAAATAACAAAAATGTGACAAAAAAAAATCCCAAAATTTGATAAAAAAATGACAAAAAATGACAAAAAAAGACAAAAAAAATGACAAAAATGTGACAAAAAAATGACAAAAAATGACAAAAAAAGACAAAACAATGACAAAAATGTGACATGGAAGAGCTTGGTAGCTTCTATCTTGACCTGTTTTGGAGCTATAGAGGAGAGAGGGAGAGGCTAAATGCTAACGCCGTCTGCGCTGTGTTTACGTGACTGAAGATCAGACAGGTCCTAAAGAACTCGTCACAGCTCAGGTAAGAACATATCTCAGTGTGGAAACACGCTGGCCTGTTCCTTTAATGCCCGGGACATGGAGGAGGTGGGATGATCTTGTTCCTCGACTGTGGGGGTTTTGTTTTTACAGGTCTGTCTGTGGTGACCGGTCCTTGTCCATGGACTGGGCGGAGTCAGGATTACTGAGGAATGACAGAGCAAAGAGAATGTTTCTGATATGGGCCCTTATCTGCTCGGAATGATCAGAAGAATGGAGTTTAGGTTTTGTTTGGAATGGGTGCAGCCCTAGCGAGGATACGTATGTGTATAAGTGTGTGTGTGTCACCTTCACTGGGGCGGTTCTTGACCAGCAGCACGTTGATGGGCTTGTCCAGGGGCTGCAGGTCTCGTGCGGGTGGGGAGGGGTCGTTGAGCCCCTCCCTGCTCCGGTACCTCCCTCTGACCCCGCCTCCTCCTCCTCCTCCTCCGCCGCCGTCCCGCTCGTAGCCCTCCCCCGGGCTGCGTCCTCGGCTGGGGAACCTCTGCCGCTCGGCGCTGGCGTCCAGGGCGCGTCCCCGGCTGCCGTCCCGCCGCGGCCTGTCGGGGCTGGGGGAGCGCCTGTCCCGGCTGCGCCCCCGCCCGCCCCGGCGCTCCTCGGAGGGGTCCCTCTGCTCGCGGTACCAGGCACTGTCGGCGTCGGCGTCGTAGTAGTGCGTGGGGGGGTAGTCTTCGCTGCGGGCGCCGGGGGAGGGGGGCGGCTTCAGGGAGTGGACGGGAACCTTCCTGGGACGCTTCACCGTCTGAGAGTCGACAGGGGAACAGAGGGGAGTCTGTGAGGAGGAACACGGCTCTCGATCCACCAGGAAACATTCACCAAACAGAACAAAAACTCCAGCCGGGCAGGACTCGGCAAACCCGTCTGACCGACTCAGTATTCAAACTCTGTGGGACACTTTATAAAGACACATTTGCATTTTTGTCTCACTGTCACATGAAACCAACTTCTACTTTTTCAGGTCAACTAGAATCAGGGCTGAAACGATTAATCGATTAATCGACGACTAAACTATTATTGAAAGAGTCGACAACTATTTTAGTAATCGATTAATCGTTTTCTGGCTCACACAGACTAAAATGGAGCAAAAATGACCAAAAAAATGTAGTATTTTTGATGAAAACCTACTTTGATTTTATATTTAGGGTCTGTAGTGGTTTGTTCAATGTCAATTTCATGAATAGAGCCTTCAAAAAACATTTCCCTTTAGTTAACTCCATCAGCACTTCCTTAAACAGCGCGACTTAAGCTATAATGTGATAAAAAAAATTGAAAAAATAAAAGCGATTAATCGATTAATCGTAAAAATGATCGATAGATTAATCGATTACAAAATAATCGTTAGTTGCAGCCCTAACTAGAATAGAACAAATATTTGTCAAATTCCAGAAGAATGAGAGAGAAAACTTTTACACTTCTTTCTTTCTTTATTTCTTTGTTTGTTTACTGATGTTTTCCCTATTTCCATTTCCCCAATTCTCAGTTTTTCAGGATAACGGATCCGGGGAATATTAAGGGGGATCCGGTGTTTAACGAGAGTGTTCCGGCAAATGTTTTGGCCTGTTCCCCGAATCCATCACATCTGACCAAAAGTGTTCCTGAAAATACTAATTTACAAATCAAGCTTTGCCTATTTCCCTAAATTTTTCCCATTTTCACCCATTTGTACTCGGTTTAATCCCATGTTCCCCCCTCGTTTCTTTATTTTTGCCGCAATTTCTTTCAATTTTCCCCCATATTTAACTAAATTATTCTAAATCTTTCACACATTTCTTGACATTGGAGATGAACCCAATATAGTAAATTACATTATTGTTCTGTTTCTGGTTCTAGACGACAAATATTTGAGTATCGGTTTTGGGAAAAGTATCGTTAAAGCGCTGGTATCGGATAAAAAAAAATTACGGTGCCCAAAACTACTGTTCACACGTGGATATAAACATGTCATTATTTGTGAATGGCTTTTGAGTCATAGAAGAAGCATCGTATGGGTTAAGTTTTGTCCTTTTTATACTGTGACATTAAAACTGAAGATGTTAAGGAGCTGAACATCTCCACACTCGCCTGTAAAACCTTTGTAATGATCTAAGACCCCGCAAAGACCCAAAAGTTCACACACATGTCATTAATATTTCTCCCACAAACTTCTCACAATAGTTGATGAGTTTTGGTCCATTTCCTCCAAACAGAACTGGTGTCACTGAGACACATGTGTAGCCGCCTTGTGTGCCTATGCCTTTTCAGCTCTGATACATTTAACCTGGACTGAGGTCAGGACTTTGTGACAGTTTGTCTTTGGGTCATTGTCCATTTGAAGAAACATCTGCCCCGAGCTTTAACTTCAGTATCTCCACATAGAGTTCTTTCTTCATGATGTCGTGTATTTAGTGAAGTGCACCAGCCCCTCCCCCCACTCATTACAAACATGGCTGAAGTGTTGCCTTGGCACATTCACGTATTTCTGAGTAATCTGTAAAAACTCTGATGGCGGCCATTTTAGGGATAGGTTTTTGTCATTTTTTGTTGAATTTTTGTTGATTTTTTGTTGATTTTTTGTTGAATTTTTGTCATTTTTTTGTTGAATTTTTGTTGAATTTTTGTTAAATTTTTGTTGAATTTTTGTCATTTTTTTGTTGAATTTTTGTTGAATTTTTGTTGATTTTTTGTTGAATTTTTGTCACATTTTTGTTGAATTTTTGTCACATTTTTGTTGAATTTTTGGCTGATGGCGGCCATTTTAGGGATAGGTTTGCCTGAGTCCTCCTAGGAACGCCCCCACCTCCTGGAGACGCCTCCGAGCTTTGGTCACCAGCCGAGTAACCAACCACTGCTCCTCAGCAGAACCCCCTCCCCACTGATGCCACAGACAGCGTGTGGAGGGGGCGTGTCTAAAGGCTCAGAGGTTCTTAAAGAGACAGAGGCCTATTTCAAGACATTCACTACAGCCATTTTGAGAGAGACATTTTATACAAGGCAGTTATTCTAATTTACTGCATTTACAGACCAACAGAAGGTTTGTCATCATTGTAGTGGGATATAGACTGGTGCTATGGGACTGACAAAAGCAGAACACCCCCTCTTTAAAGCAGAACACCCCCTCTTTAAAGCAGAACACCCCCTCTTTAAAGCAGAACACCCCCTCTTTAAAGCAGAACACCCCCTCTTTAAAGCAGAACACCCCCTCTTTAAAGCAGAACACCCCCTCTTTAAAGCAGAACACGCCCTCTTTAAAGCAGAACACGCCCTCTTTAAAGCAGAACACCCCCTCTTTAAAGCAGAACACCCCCTCTTTAAAGCAGAACACCCCCTCTTTAAAGCAGAACACCCCCTCTTTAAAGCAGAACACCCCCTCTTTAAAGCAGAACACGCCCTCTTTAAAGCAGAACACGCCCTCTTTAAAGCAGAACACCCCCTCTTTAAAGCAAAACACCCCCTCTTTAAAGCAGAACACCCCCTCTTTAAAGCAGAACACCCCCTCTTTAACCAATGAACCTGAACCTTCAAGAGTCTGGAAATCACAGCCAAGGAGGAACCAGACCTGAGCTTTAACTGTTTAAAGGGACAGGAATCTGAGTGTCTGTGAACTCCTGACTTTGTGAAAGTAACAAAACATTTCGATCTCTCATTTTTCTGGCATTTATCAAATAGAAATAATTTAGATCGTTCTGGTTTCCCGTCAGAAATGAAGGGAAACATCTGTTTTTTGTTACTTACGATTTTGGCCACTTTGCCACATTTCCGAAGCGACTGCACAGCGAAGGAGTGAGGCACGTTGTCCATGGAGATGGCGTTGACCTGAATGACCCGGTCCATCTCACTGTGGGGGGGGGGCACAGGGGGGGGGGGGCACAGGGGGAGAGAAAAGCCACATCGTAAAGCATGAAGCTAACGTTTGGTTGAAAAACATCATCATCAGAGAAATGGGAGAAAGTTTGTGAAATAACAGCTTCTTCCTCTGATCCCGGTACGTACAAGAGCAGCCCGTCCGCTGGCCCCCCCTGCAGGACGTCCGACACCATGATGGACGTCTCCCCGTTCTCCACGTTGGGGTTGTCCCGCCCCCCCGACACCGCCATCCCGAAGCCCATCTTTGGGTCCTGGACAGAAGAACATCAGACGCCTCAGTCGCTCAGACACAACATCCGGTTCATTCAGGGGTTTAAACTTCACATGTGACTTAAAAAACGTCTGGGAAACTCAGGATCTGCAGCCGGAGCTCGAGACCTCTGACCCGGGACGAGGGAGCGAACACCTCCTCTTTCCGCCCTGTTCACACGAGGCATCGATCCGGAACATTATCCAGACCAAACGGGCGCTTTGGGGGTTTGTAAAGCAACATAACAGTAGATCATGTTATCCATAATATTAGGGCTGTGCAATTAATCGAAATTCGATTACGATTTCGATTACAACAGTAAACGATTACAGAATTAGCATAATCGCAAAAAATCGATTCTAATTTTTTTTTTCAATTTTAATTTTTTTCAATTTTTTTGTTTGTTTTTTTTTCCCACTTTTTTTTCTACTTTTTAATTTTGGGATTTTTGTCACTTTTTTGTTGGATTTTTGTCACTTTTTTAATGGATTTTTGTCACTTTTTTAATGGATTTTTGTCACTTTTTTAATGGATTTTTGTCACTTTTTTAATGGATTTTTGTCATTTTTTTGCTGGATTTTTGTCACTTTTTTGATGGATTTTTGTCACTTTTTTGATGGATTTTTGTCACTTTTTTGATGGATTTTTGTCACTTTTTTGATGGATTTTTGTCACTTTTTTGATGGATTTTTGTCACTTTTTTGCTGGATTTTTGTCACTTTTTTGATGGATTTTTGTCACTTTTTTGCTGGATTTTTGTCACTTTTTTGATGGATTTTTGTCACTTTTTTGATGGATTTTTGTCATTTTTTTTGATGGATTTTTGTCACTTTTTTGATGGATTTTTGTCACTTTTTTAATGGATTTTTGTCACTTTTTTGATGGATTTTTGTCATTTTTTTGCTGGATTTTTGTCATTTTTTTGCTGGATTTTTGTCACTTTTTTAATGGATTTTTGTCACTTTTTTGATGGATTTTTGTCACTTTTTTGCTGGATTTTTGTCACTTTTTTGCTGGATTTTTGTCACTTTTTTGCTGGATTTTTGTCTTTTTTTTAATGGATTTTTGTCACTTTTTTGCTGGATTTTTGTCACTTTTTTGCTGGATTTTTGTCACTTTTTTGATGGATTTTTGTCACTTTTTTGATGGATTTTTTTAAAGGCAACAAATAATCGTTTGAATAATCGTGATTTCAATTATGACAAAAATAATCGTGATTATTATTTTTTCAATAATCGAGCAGCCCTACATAATACATCATCTGTGTTAGCGCCACAGCGCCACACACAGGCCTGGAGTTGCATCGCAGCGGTTTTACAAACATGACCGGCTTCATGTGGGCCACACATTTACTGCTCCGGCTCCGTGTTTATGGAGAAGGTTCTGAAGCTTCACCCGTTTTGTCTTCATGTGGACAGAGACTTACAGACAAAAACAGCAGGTCTGTGTGGACAGTGTGGACAGTGTGGACAGTGTGGACAGTGTGTGGACAGTGTGGACAGTGTGGACAGTGTGTGGGCTGTGTGTGAACAGTGTGGGCAGTGTGGACAGTGTGGACAGAGTGGACAGTGTGGACAGTGTGGACAGTCTCTTACCCGCTGCAGATTGACCGTGTACTGCTCCCACACCGTCTCCTCCATCGCCGAGCCCTGCAGAGACAGAAGCACCGATGGTCAGCAAGTGTCCGTCACCGTGACAGCCGGGACGACCCCCCCTCCTCGCCCCCGACAGGTGTCCGTCACCGTGACGACGTGGACGACGCCCGCCTTCACATCTGAACACGGCGTTGCTTCTGTTGCTTCAGATGATCCTCAGACGCTGCAGCTTCACTCACACAGAGAGGACTGAGAGTTTAACCTCTGACCCCGCTTTAACCCAGTTCAGCTTCACCCAAATCTAAAAGCCTCTACACTGGAGAGCAGCAGCCGAGAGTCAAGGGTAACGCCACATTTGAAAGCTAAGATCTTTTTCCTTTTTCTTCAGTGGATTTTTGTTGCATTTTTATCCTCGTTTCCGTCAGTATTTTGATGATTATTTCAAGGAGGTTTTAGATTTGGGATTTAACCTTTAACCCCTAATCAGTCCACAGTAAAGAACAGCTTCTCTCACAGATGGAATCAGCTGCAGCAGCGCTCGCTCTGGGCACAAAGGAGTTTCTTTGCTTTAATTGCACTTCGACTATACTGTATTTTCTCCTCACAAACAGCGACTGTTTAATCGATTAAAGGGGGGGTGTTCTGCAAAATGGACTTTTTCCAGCTTTCCATCCTGTTATTCTGTCACTCCCTCATTAAAAACATGGCTGAAGTGTTGCCTTGGCACATTCACGTATTTCTGAGTAATCTGTAAAAACTCTGATGGCGGCCATTTTAGGGATAGGTTTGCCTGAGTCCTCCTAGGAACGCCCCCACCTCCTGGAGACGCCTCCGAGCTTTGGTCACCAGCCGAGTAACCAACCACTGCTCCTCAGCAGAACCCCCTCCCCACTGATGCCACAGACAGCGTGTGGAGGGGGCGTGTCTAAAGGCTCAGAGGTTCTTAAAGAGACAGAGGCCTATTTCAAGACATTCACTACAGCCATTTTGAGAGAGACATTTTATACAAGGCAGTTATTCTAATTTACTGCATTTACAGACCAACAGAAGGTTTGTCATCATTGTAGTGTGATATAGACTGGTGCTATGGGACTGACAAAAGCAGAACACCCCCTCTTTAAAGCAGAACACCCCCTCTTTAAAGCAGAACACCCCCTCTTTAAAGCAGAACACCCCCTCTTTAAAGCCATGACGACGATTCATCGATTAATCATGAACATCCCGACCAGACTGGAATAAAAAAACTATTATTAGAAAACAGTCTTTGCAGTTTTGTGTTGGGCGTCGTTGGCCTGAACATCTCCCCCCTTACGGTTGGTTTCTCCCACACAGGAAAAGATTAGGGCTGCAAGATATTGAAGTGACCTGCGACATGCGATACGGCTGTGAAATATCGCGATATTTCACTAAACACGATATGTTCCTTTTTTTTCAGCAAATTATGTCAAAAGACGACTTAAAAACCTCCCCCTCAGGACCAAAACAAGGGGAGGATCTAACAAAGCAAAACAAAAGTTCAACTAAAACTGAACTTTTACACATGACTTCAATGAGTTTGAGTTTGTAAAAAGAATGGGTGGATCCCAGTCAGATGAGGCTGTGGGGGTCGTGTAGTGTGGGGGGGTCGTGTAGTGTGGGCGGTAGGAAGACTAGACTCCAGTCGTAGGAAATCAAACATGTTTGGTTTTGGACGCACGGGAGAAACGTGGGTGATTTTACCGACACAAATGTGAATGACAGAGTGATATAAAGACAGAAAAACACCGCCGCGCCTCCTTTTTTACTTCTCTGTTAAACCAGCGGCACAAACGACTCATTTCACGGCCACAGCCCCACACACGAAACAGCACAACTTTATATCAGCAAAAGTTCACCACAACCACCTTTTCCAGCTACATTTCAACCACGAACAGAGTTTAGCGGCTCTTACTGAGTTTGGAGACGAACTGTTTAGCTTCACCTCCCCGCTAACGGTGGCTAGCCTCCCCGCTAACGGTGGCTAGCCTCCCCGCTAACGGTGACTAGCCTCTCCACTAACGCCGGCTAGCCTCTCCACTAACGCCGGCTAGCCTCTCCACTAACGCCGGCTAGCCTCTCCACTAACGCCGGCTAGCCTCTCCACTAACGCCGGCTAGCCTCTCCACTAACGCCGGCTAGCCTCTCCACTAACGCCGGCTAGCCTCTCCACTAACGGTGGCTAGCCTCTCCACTAACGCCGGCTAGCCTCCCCGCTAACGGTGGCTAGCCTCCCCGCTAACGGTGGCTAGCCTCTCCACTAACGCCGGCTAGCCTCTCCACTAACGGTGGCTAGCCTCTCCACTAACGCCGGCTAGCCTCTCCACTAACGCCGGCTAGCCTCTCCACTAACGCCGGCTAGCCTCTCCACTAACGGTGGCTAGCCTCTCCACTAACGGTGGCTAGCCTCCCCGCTAACGGTGGCTAGCCTCCCCGCTAACGGTGGCTAGCCTCTCCACTAACGCCGGCTAGCCTCTCCACTAACGCCGGCTAGCCTCTCCACTAACGCCGGCTAGCCTCTCCACTAACGCCGGCTAGCCTCTCCACTAACGCCGGCTAGCCTCTCCACTAACGGTGGCTAGCCTCCCCGCTAACGGTGACTAGCCTCTCCACTAACGCCGGCTAGCCTCTCCACTAACGGTGGCTAGCCTCTCCACTAACGGTGACTAGCCTCTCCACTAACGCCGGCTAGCCTCTCCACTAACGCCGGCTAGCCTCTCCACTAACGGTGGCTAGCCTCTCCACTAACGCCGGCTAGCCTCTCCACTAACGCCGGCTAGCCTCTCCACTAACGCCGGCTAGCCTCTCCACTAACGCCGGCTAGCCTCTCCACTAACGCCGGCTAGCCTCTCCACTAACGGTGGCTAGCCTCTCCACTAACGGTGGCTAGCCTCTCCACTAACGGTGACTAGCCTCTCCACTAACGGTGGCTAGCCTCTCCACTAACGGTGGCTAGCCTCTCCACTAACGCCGGCTAGCCTCTCCACTAACGGTGGCTAGCCTCTCCACTAACGCCGGCTAGCCTCCCCGCTAACGGTGACTAGCCTCTCCACTAACGGTGACTAGCCTCTCCACTAACGGTGGCTAGCCTCTCCACTAACGCCGGCTAGCCTCCCCGCTAACGGTGACTAGCCTCCCCGCTAACGGTGACTAGCCTCCCCGCTAACGCCGGCTAGCCTCTCCACTAACGGTGGCTAGCCTCTCCACTAACGCCGGCTAGCCTCCCCGCTAACGGTGACTAGCCTCCCCGCTAACGGTGACTAGCCTCCCCGCTAACGGTGACTAGCCTCCCCGCTAACGCCGGCTAGCCTCTCCACTAACGGTGGCTAGCCTCTCCACTAACGGTGGCTAGCCTCTCCACTAACGCCGGCTAGCCTCTCCACTAACGGTGGCTAGCCTCTCCACTAACGGTGACTAGCCTCCCCGCTAACGCCGGCTAGCCTCCCCGCTAACGCCGGCTAGCCTCTCCACTAACGCCGGCTAGCCTCTCCACTAACGGTGGCTAGCCTCTCCACTAACGCCGGCTAGCCTCTCCACTAACGCCGGCTAGCCTCTCCACTAACGGTGGCTAGCCTCTCCACTAACGCCGGCTAGCCTCTCCACTAACGCCGGCTAGCCTCTCCACTAACGCCGGCTAGCCTCTCCACTAACGCCGGCTAGCCTCTCCACTAACGCCGGCTAGCCTCTCCACTAACGGTGGCTAGCCTCTCCACTAACGGTGGCTAGCCTCTCCACTAACGCCGGCTAGCCTCTCCACTAACGGTGGCTAGCCTCTCCACTAACGGTGACTAGCCTCTCCACTAACGGTGACTAGCCTCTCCACTAACGGTGACTAGCCTCTCCACTAACGGTGGCTAGCCTCTCCACTAACGCCGGCTAGCCTCTCCACTAACGGTGGCTAGCCTCTCCACTAACGGTGACTAGCCTCTCCACTAACGGTGGCTAGCCTCTCCACTAACGGTGACTAGCCTCTCCACTAACGGTGACTAGCCTCTCCACTAACGCCGGCTAGCCTCTCCACTAACGCCGGCTAGCCTCTCCACTAACGGTGACTAGCCTCTCCACTAACGGTGACTAGCCTCTCCACTAACGCCGGCTAGCCTCTCCACTAACGCCGGCTAGCCTCCCCGCTAACGGTGACTAGCCTCCCCGCTAACGGTGACTAGCCTCTCCACTAACGCCGGCTAGCCTCTCCACTAACGGTGGCTAGCCTCTCCACTAACGGTGGCTAGCCTCTCCACTAACGCCGGCTAGCCTCCCCGCTAACGGTGACTAGCCTCCCCGCTAACGGTGACTAGCCTCTCCACTAACGCCGGCTAGCCTCTCCACTAACGGTGGCTAGCCTCTCCACTAACGGTGGCTAGCCTCTCCACTAACGGTGGCTAGCCTCTCCACTAACGCCGGCTAGCCTCTCCACTAACGGTGGCTAGCCTCTCCACTAACGCCGGCTAGCCTCTCCACTAACGGTGGCTAGCCTCTCCACTAACGCCGGCTAGCCTCTCCACTAACGCCGGCTAGCCTCTCCACTAACGCCGGCTAGCCTCTCCACTAACGGTGGCTAGCCTCTCCACTAACGCCGGCTAGCCTCTCCACTAACGCCGGCTAGCCTCTCCACTAACGCCGGCTAGCCTCTCCACTAACGGTGGCTAGCCTCTCCACTAACGGTGGCTAGCCTCCCCGCTAACGGTGGCTAGCCTCCCCGCTAACGGTGACTAGCCTCTCCACTAACGCCGGCTAGCCTCTCCACTAACGCCGGCTAGCCTCTCCACTAACGCCGGCTAGCCTCTCCACTAACGCCGGCTAGCCTCTCCACTAACGCCGGCTAGCCTCTCCACTAACGCCGGCTAGCCTCTCCACTAACGCCGGCTAGCCTCTCCACTAACGGTGGCTAGCCTCTCCACTAACGCCGGCTAGCCTCCCCGCTAACGGTGGCTAGCCTCCCCGCTAACGGTGGCTAGCCTCTCCACTAACGCCGGCTAGCCTCTCCACTAACGGTGGCTAGCCTCTCCACTAACGCCGGCTAGCCTCTCCACTAACGCCGGCTAGCCTCTCCACTAACGCCGGCTAGCCTCTCCACTAACGGTGGCTAGCCTCTCCACTAACGGTGGCTAGCCTCCCCGCTAACGGTGGCTAGCCTCCCCGCTAACGGTGGCTAGCCTCTCCACTAACGCCGGCTAGCCTCTCCACTAACGCCGGCTAGCCTCTCCACTAACGCCGGCTAGCCTCTCCACTAACGCCGGCTAGCCTCTCCACTAACGCCGGCTAGCCTCTCCACTAACGGTGGCTAGCCTCCCCGCTAACGGTGACTAGCCTCTCCACTAACGCCGGCTAGCCTCTCCACTAACGGTGGCTAGCCTCTCCACTAACGGTGACTAGCCTCTCCACTAACGCCGGCTAGCCTCTCCACTAACGCCGGCTAGCCTCTCCACTAACGGTGGCTAGCCTCTCCACTAACGCCGGCTAGCCTCTCCACTAACGCCGGCTAGCCTCTCCACTAACGCCGGCTAGCCTCTCCACTAACGCCGGCTAGCCTCTCCACTAACGCCGGCTAGCCTCTCCACTAACGGTGGCTAGCCTCTCCACTAACGGTGGCTAGCCTCTCCACTAACGCCGGCTAGCCTCTCCACTGACGGTGGCTAGCCTCTCCACTAACGCCGGCTAGCCTCCCCGCTAACGGTGACTAGCCTCTCCACTAACGGTGACTAGCCTCTCCACTAACGGTGGCTAGCCTCTCCACTAACGCCGGCTAGCCTCCCCGCTAACGGTGACTAGCCTCCCCGCTAACGGTGACTAGCCTCCCCGCTAACGGTGACTAGCCTCCCCGCTAACGGTGACTAGCCTCCCCGCTAACGGTGACTAGCCTCCCCGCTAACGCCGGCTAGCCTCTCCACTAACGGTGGCTAGCCTCTCCACTAACGGTGGCTAGCCTCTCCACTAACGCCGGCTAGCCTCTCCACTAACGGTGGCTAGCCTCTCCACTAACGGTGACTAGCCTCCCCGCTAACGCCGGCTAGCCTCCCCGCTAACGCCGGCTAGCCTCTCCACTAACGCCGGCTAGCCTCTCCACTAACGGTGGCTAGCCTCTCCACTAACGCCGGCTAGCCTCTCCACTAACGCCGGCTAGCCTCTCCACTAACGGTGGCTAGCCTCTCCACTAACGCCGGCTAGCCTCTCCACTAACGCCGGCTAGCCTCTCCACTAACGCCGGCTAGCCTCTCCACTAACGCCGGCTAGCCTCTCCACTAACGCCGGCTAGCCTCTCCACTAACGGTGGCTAGCCTCTCCACTAACGGTGGCTAGCCTCTCCACTAACGCCGGCTAGCCTCTCCACTAACGGTGGCTAGCCTCTCCACTAACGGTGACTAGCCTCTCCACTAACGGTGACTAGCCTCTCCACTAACGGTGACTAGCCTCTCCACTAACGGTGGCTAGCCTCTCCACTAACGCCGGCTAGCCTCTCCACTAACGGTGGCTAGCCTCTCCACTAACGGTGACTAGCCTCTCCACTAACGGTGGCTAGCCTCTCCACTAACGGTGACTAGCCTCTCCACTAACGGTGACTAGCCTCTCCACTAACGCCGGCTAGCCTCTCCACTAACGCCGGCTAGCCTCTCCACTAACGGTGACTAGCCTCTCCACTAACGGTGACTAGCCTCTCCACTAACGCCGGCTAGCCTCTCCACTAACGCCGGCTAGCCTCCCCGCTAACGGTGACTAGCCTCCCCGCTAACGGTGACTAGCCTCTCCACTAACGCCGGCTAGCCTCTCCACTAACGGTGGCTAGCCTCTCCACTAACGGTGGCTAGCCTCTCCACTAACGCCGGCTAGCCTCCCCGCTAACGGTGACTAGCCTCCCCGCTAACGGTGACTAGCCTCTCCACTAACGCCGGCTAGCCTCTCCACTAACGGTGGCTAGCCTCTCCACTAACGGTGGCTAGCCTCTCCACTAACGCCGGCTAGCCTCTCCACTAACGGTGGCTAGCCTCTCCACTAACGGTGGCTAGCCTCTCCACTAACAGTGGCTAGCCTCTCCACTAACGGTGGCTAGCCTCTCCACTAACGGTGGCTAGCCTCTCCACTAACGGTGGCTAGCCTCTCCACTAACGGCGGCTAGCCTCTCCACTAACGGCGGCTAGCCTCTCCACTAACGCCGGCTAGCCTCTCCACTAACGGTGGCTAGCCTCTCCACTAACGGTGGCTAGCCTCTCCACTAACGGTGGCTAGCCTCTCCACTAACGGTGGCTAGCCTCTCCACTAACGGCGGCTAGCCTCTCCACTAACGGCGGCTAGCCTCTCGCTTTCTCCTCCATCCTGAGGTCGACGCCCGTCTCCTTTTCTTATTAAATCCACTGAAACACGTCCCGCTTCTTCCTGTCGCCGACTTTTCTCTCCATGTGACAGAACTATAGCCCAGTTGAAGCTTGGTAGTAGCAGTAAGCTAGCGCTGCGGTGTTGTGACATTGTTGACACCGTTGACCAATCGGGACCCGCACACGTTATCCCGCGCTCACAAACACAGGCCTGTCTTTGCTGATCTGGGGTCAGTTTTGAAGCCGTAGAGACGACAGACGCTAGGCCTGCACGATATATCGCAAAAAGTATCGTATCGCGATATTAGCTGATGCAATATGCGTATCGCGAGAAGCCACAATATATCGCAACGAGATCCACCCATTTTTTTTTTTGCAAACTCAAACTCATGCATTGAAGTCATGTGTAAAGGTTCAGTTTTAGTTTAACATTTACTAGCTTTGTTAACCCCTTAACTCCCGCCTGAACTGAGCACATTTTCTCCAGTTTGGCTTTACCCCAATCCAAAAGCTTCTGGAAAAAAGCTGTGAAAAAGCAACAAAACTGAGACCAAAACAATGATGGAAATGTGACAAAAAAGTGACAAAATTTTGACAAAAATGTGACAAAAAAAAGACAAAAATGTGATTAAAATTTGAGCAAAAAAATGACAAAAATTTGACCAAAAATGAGTTGAATTGGCTTGTTGCGCGGTGTGGCTATGCTAGTTCCTCTGACCTGAAGGTGTGAGCGCCTGTCTGTTTTCTTTTCCTGGAATCATATTTTCCAAAGATTACGTTGTGCTGCTATTAAAAAAATATATATAAAAAGGCACTATTTCAAGTTGTGAACCGAGCTCATTTTCTCCAGTTTGGCTTTACCCCAATCCAAAAGCTTCTGGAAAAAAGCTGTGAAAATAGCAACAAAACAGAGACGAAAACAATGATGGAAATGAGAAAACATTGACATAAAAGTGACGAAAAATTGATGAAAAAGTGGCAAAAACGTGACAAAAATGTGACAAAAATGCGATAAAACATTGACGAAAAAAAGGACAAAAATGTGATACAAATTCGACCAAAAAAATTACAAAAAAATTGACAGAAAAGGACAAAAATTTGACAAAAAAATTACAAAAATGTGATAAAAAATTGACAAAAATGTGTTAAAGAATTGACAAAAAATGACAAAAATGTGACTAAATGTGACTAAAAAAAGACAAAAAATTGATAAAAAATTGACGAAAAAAAATAAAATGTGACAAAAAAAAGTTACAAAAATGAGTTGAAAACCCAACAAAAAAATGATGGAAAAAAAAATGTGAAGACGTGAGGAAAAAGATCCTCTCGGTTCAGGCGGGAGTTAAGAGGTTAAATTAGCCTTTAGCTTCAAGACACACTCTCTGATCCTCACAAACATAAACGTCTCTATGGAAATATTTGTACCAGAAACTCACTGGTCGGAGCTCATCTTAATGGAAATGAACATGAACAGGAAGTACTAGCGCCCACAGCTTCAGCTCAGAGGAACTAGCGTAGCCACATTGTGCAACAAGCCGATACCCAACAAAAAAATGATGATAACGTGAGGAAAAAGATCCTCTCGGTTCAGGCGGGAGTTAAGAGGTTAGATCCTCCCCTTGTTTTGGTCCTGATTGGGTGTTTTTTAAGTCTTCTTTTGACACAATTTGCTGAAAAAAATGGAACCTATCGTGTTTGGTGAAATATCGTAATAATATCGTTATCGCGATATGCACAGCCGTATCGCATATCGCAAGTCACTTCGATATCGTTCAGCCCTAACAGACGCTCTGTGTTATAAAACATCAGCTGTGTTTCAGAATCGTGAGTCGCTCTGACGATTCTCAGGCGTTAAGTGTGGACCCCCCATTCTTTATGAAATCGTTTAAAAGTGGTGTAGTGTGAGCCGACCTTTAGACCAGTGGTTCTCAACCTTTCGGAGCCGCGACCCCCATTATAACAGGTAAAGGGGTTCGTGACCCCCCACCCGGGCTATTGTTAAATATAAGTTCTCATAATGTTGTTCATAGGACCGCATTTTATTTAATTTATTTACTTATTATTATTTTTATTTATTATTACTATTATTATTATTCATTCTTTCTTTCTTTTCGTCTTTTAATTTTTCTTTTTTTTGGGGGGGGGGTTAATTTTTTTATTTTGGGGATTTTAGCGACAAAACTGAGACAAAACAAGGATGAAAATGTGAAAAAAGTGCCAAAAATTTGACACAAAAAGTGAGAAAAATTTGACGAAAAATTGAGGAAAAAATGGACAAAAAGTGATAAGAATTTGACAAAAAAAATCAAAAAATTTGACCAAAAAGTGACAAAAAATGTACAAAAAAAATGAAAAAAAATGTGACAAAAAAGTGAGAAAAAATGGACAAATAATGGACGAAAAAGTGACAAAAAATGGACGAAAAAGTGACAAAAAATGTACCTGACTTGTCAATAAACAAAAAGTAAAAAAAAACAAATGGCTGAAATAAAATTCATGAAACTACGAACAAATAATGGCCGTCTGGTACAATAGCAAACACATGCTACAATAAAACATTAGATTGTTTGCTGACGAAAATATGTATATTTTATCTAAATGATCTGGCGACCCCCCAAATTTGTCTCGCGACCCCCATGGGGGTCCCGACCCCCAGGTTGAGAACCACTGCTTTAGACGATTAGATTAAAACTCTTCACACTGACCGAAAATGAAAAATGATTATTCTGTGTCTTTCCTGAAAACTGTACTGTACATCACTCCCTGTTAGTCACTCCCTGTTAGTCACTCCCTGTAAGTCACTCCCTGTTAGTCACTCCCTGTAAGTCACTCCCTGTAAGTCACTCCCTGTAAGTCACTCCCTGTAAGTCACTCCCTGTTAGTCACTCCCTGTAAGTCACTCCCTGTAAGTCACTCCCTGTTAGTCACTCCCTGTAAGTCACTCCCTGTAAGTCACTCCCTGTGCATCACTCTGTCTCATGGTGATGTGTGGTGCTTAGACGTTTCCACTCACACATCAGTGTAATGACCCCCCCCTCCCAATGACCCCCCCCCCCTGCCAGGACAAGAAGAAAACCAGAAATCAATCACAATCTCCACTGAATAAAAGAGCCATTAGTCACTGAGGCAAATATACTTCTCACATATATTTCTATACGAGTCTCCTACTTCCTCTCGCCTTAGAGCACTTCCCCCTGTCTCTCACACACGCACACACACACACTCACACACACACGCACACACGGATCTGGATTGAAGTATAAAGTATTTGTGTTTTCGATGCCCTACTTTCAGCCGCTGATGATAAAAGCTGCAGCAAAAGTATTTCTGATCCAAAACATCACGAGGAGCGAGTCACGAAACGCCGGTGACAGCGCGGCTACACGGAGACGAACACGCCACGGTTACACGGAGACGAACACGCCACGTTTACACGGAGACGAACACGCCACGTTTACACGGAGACGAACACGCCACGTTTACACGGAGACGAACACGCCACGTTTACACGGACACGGAGACGAACACGCCACGTTTACACGGAGACGAACACGCCACGTTTACACGGAGACGAACACGCCACGTTTACACGGAGACGAACACGCCACGGCTACACGGAGACGAACACGCCACGTTTACACGGACACGGAGACGAACACGCCACGTTTACACGGAGACGAACACGCCACGTTTACACGGAGACGAACACGCCACGTTTACACGGAGACGAACACGCCACGTTTACACGGAGACGAACACGCCACGTTTACACGGAGACGAACACGCCACGTTTACACGGAGACGAACACGCCACGTTTACACGGAGACGAACACGCCACGTTTACACGGAGACGAACACGCCACGTTTACACGGAGACGAACACGCCACGTTTACACGGACGCCAACGATCTGAAGAGACAACAGCACAATCTGACATTCACGTCATCTGATTCTTCCTGATCTTTCACACGATTGCACAAACTAACAGTAAAATACAGCAAAGACGCCAAAGTCACGTCACAAAGATTAAAATAAACAAAAAATACTAAAAGCATTTTCCATAAAAATAAATCATCACAAAGTTATCCATTATTAAAACCACTCCGGGGGTGTTTTTGAGGAGGAAATAGCAAAACAACATGGTTAAAAGATCCATAAAGTCACTTTTGCATGATATAGCCCCTTTAATGATTTTCTGTTATATCAGTGTCATTGTTTGTATTCTCTGATTTGACCGCCTGGAATCACAGGTCTTCATGTTAAAGCCACAAAACGTTTTCCTGCTGTTGAAGTCTGGGTCAAAGTTCAAGGGGTCACAAACACATCGCTGAGAGAGTGTTGGGCCATGTTATTATAATCGATCCAGGAGAGGGGCGTTCCAAGAATGAAGATATCTACTTTATTATTAATTTACTTATCCTTTTATCGAAATTTTATATTCACAAATGTAAATACTCTAAGCAGAAACCCAACTTTGCACATTTTTTTAGTGATACTCTCTCATATATCAAGATCTTGGAAGGTTCTGATAACAAAAAGGCTCTAAAAACTATCAGTATTTGCTCAAAATATAATATATTTGTAACTGAATAATTGTGTTGTACAATTCTGTTACCCCCTGGCATACTTTGTATACTCGTATACTTTTCAATAAAAAAAAAAAAAAAAAAAAAAATTATAATCGATCCATGATATGAAGAATCAGAGCTAACGCTAACGCTAGCTTTGATCGATCAAATGAAAACAAGGAATAAGCGCCAAGAAAGTCCCGAAAACCACCAGCGACAGGTCTTTAAAGCTGTGTTTATAGTTTTAGCATCACATTACGTTAGCCTTGATCCGCTAACTGCTAACCACAGGTGCTAATCACTGATCAGCCTCTGTTTAAGAGCCTTGTTAGCTTAAACCCCGGGGGAAACCCTGGTGCAGATCATGTAGAGTTAAAGATCTATAGGACAGAAAAAAAACAACCTGAACTTTAGGGTCAAGACGACAAAAAACTCAGTCATGAGCAAAACTATAAGGCCTTAAAACAGAACACGCTACAACAGAGACGACACGAGCTGCAAGAGCCCCCACCACTTTAACACTTTACAACACTTTACAACACTTTACAACACTTTACAACACTTTACAACACTTTACAACACTTTACAACTGACTGAAACATTCGTAAAATCACTAAACAAGCTCAAAATGTGAGTTCTGTTTATGAGGCGCCTCTCGAGAAGAAATAAACCAAATGACCCCAATTTGGATTTAGGTCATGAGTTTATGAAACTCTCCCCCTGTCAGGGCCAAACTCTCCCCCTGTCAGGACCAAACTCTCCCCCTGTCAGAGCCAAACTCTCCCCCTGTCAGAGCCAAACTCTCCCCCTGTCAGGACCAAACTCTCCCCCTGTCAGGGCCAAACTCTCCCCCTGTCAGGGCCAAACTCTCCCCCTGTCAGGACCAAACTCTCCCCCTGTCAGGGTCAAACTCTCCCCCTGTCAGGGTCAAACTCTCCCCCTGTCAGGACCAAACTCTCCCCCTGTCAGTGTCAAACTCTCCCCCTGTCAGGACCAAACTCTCCCCCTGTCAGGACCAAACTCTCCCCCTGTCAGGACCAAACTCTCCCCCTGTCAGGACCAAACTCTCCGTCTGTCAGGACCAAACTCTCCCCCTGTCAGGACCAAACTCTCCCCTGTCAGAGCCAAACTCTCCCCCTGTCAGGGCCAAACTCTCCCCCTGTCAGGACCAAACTCTCCCCCTCGTCAGGGCCAAACTCTCCCCCTGTCAGGGCCAAACTCTCCCCCTGTCAGGACCAAACTCTCCCCCTGTCAGGACCAAACTCTCCCCCTGTCAGGACCAAACTCTCCCCCTCGTCAGGGCCAAACTCTCCCCCTGTCAGGACCAAACTCTCCCCCTGTCAGGACCAAACTCTCCCCCTGTCAGGACCAAACTCTCCCCCTGTCAGGACCAAACTCTCCCCCTGTCAGGACCAAACTCTCCCCCTGTCAGGGCCAAACTCTCCCCCTGTCAGGACCAAACTCTCCCCCTGTCAGGACCAAACTCTCCCTCTGTCAGGACCAAACTCTCCCCCTGTCAGGACCAAACTCTCCCCCTGTCAGGACCAAACTCTCCCCCTGTCAGGACCAAACTCTCCCCCTGTCAGGGCCAAACTCTCCCCCTGTCAGGACCAAACTCTCCCCCTGTCAGGGCCAAACTCTCCCTCTGTCAGGACCAAACTCTCCCCCTGTCAGGACCAAACTCTCCCCCTGTCAGGGCCAAACTCTCCCCCTGTCAGGACCAAACTCTCCCTCTGTCAGGGCCAAACTCTCCCTCTGTCAGGACCAAACTCTCCCCCTGTCAGGACCAAACTCTCCCCCTGTCAGGGCCAAACTCTCCCCCTGTCAGGACCAAACTCTCCCCCTGTCAGGGCCAAACTCTCCCCCTGTCAGGACCAAACTCTCCCTCTGTCAGGGCCAAACTCTCCCCCTGTCAGGGCTAAACTCTCCCCCTGTCAGGACCAAACTCTCCCCCTGTCAGGACCAAACTCTCCGTCTGTCAGGACCAAACTCTCCCCCTGTCAGGACCAAACTCTCCCCCTGTCAGGACCAAACTCTCCCCCTGTCAGGACCAAACTCTCCCCCTGTCAGGACCAAACTCTCCCCCTGTCAGGACCAAACTCTCCCCCTGTCAGGGCCAAACTCTCCCCCTGTCAGGACCAAACTCTCCCCCTGTCAGGACCAAACTCTCCCCCTGTCAGGGCCAAACTCTCCCTCTGTCAGGACCAAACTCTCCCCCTGTCAGGACCAAACTCTCCCTCTGTCAGGACCAAACTCTCCCCCTGTCAGGACCAAACTCTCCCCCTGTCAGGACCAAACTCTCCCCCTGTCAGGGCCAAACTCTCCCCCTGTCAGGACCAAACTCTCCCCCTGTCAGGACCAAACTCTCCCTCTGTCAGGACCAAACTCTCCCTCTGTCAGGGCCAAACTCTCCCCCTGTCAGGACCAAACTCTCCCCCTGTCAGGACCAAACTCTCCCCCTGTCAGAGCCAAACTCTCCCCCTGTCAGGACCAAACTCTCCCCCTGTCAGGACCAAACTCTCCCTCTGTCAGGACCAAACTCTCCCCCTGTCAGGACCAAACTCTCCCCCTGTCAGGACCAAACTCTCCCCCTGTCAGGACCAAACTCTCCCTCTGTCAGGACCAAACTCTCCCCCTGTCAGGACCAAACTCTCCCCCTGTCAGGACCAAACTCTCCCCCTGTCAGGACCAAACTCTCCCCCTGTCAGGACCAAACTCTCCTCCTGTCAGGACCAAACTCTCCCCCTGTCAGGACCAAACTCTCCCCCTGTCAGGACCAAACTCTCCCCCTGTCAGGACCAAACTCTCCCCCTGTCAGGACCAAACTCTCCCCCTGTCAGGACCAAACTCTCCCTCTGTCAGGACCAAACTCTCCCCCTGTCAGGACCAAACTCTCCCCCTGTCAGGGCCAAACTCTCCCCCTGTCAGGACCAAACTCTCCCCCTGTCAGGACCAAACTCTCCCCCTGTCAGGGCCAAACTCTCCCCCTGTCAGGACCAAACTCTCCCCCTGTCAGGACCAAACTCTCCCCCTGTCAGAGCCAAACTCTCCCCCTGTCAGGACCAAACTCTCCCCCTGTCAGGACCAAACTCTCCCCCTGTCAGGACCAAACTCTCCCCCTGTCAGGACCAAACTCTCCCCCTGTCAGGGCCAAACTCTCCCCCTGTCAGGACCAAACTCTCCCCCTGTCAGGACCAAACTCTCCCTCTGTCAGGGCCAAACTCTCCCCCTGTCAGGACCAAACTCTCCCTCTGTCAGGGCCAAACTCTCCCTCTGTCAGGACCAAACTCTCCCCCAAACTCTCCCCCTGTCAGGACCAAACTCTCCCTCTGTCAGGACCAAACTCTCCCCCTGTCAGGACCAAACTCTCCCCCTGTCAGGACCAAACTCTCCCTCTGTCAGGGCCAAACTCTCCCTCTGTCAGGACCAAACTCTCCCCCAAACTCTCCCCCTGTCAGGACCAAACTCTCCCTCTGTCAGGGCCAAACTCTCCCTCTGTCAGGGCCAAACTCTCCCCCTGTCAGGACCAAACTCTCCCCCTGTCAGGACCAAACTCTCCCCCTGTCAGAGCCAAACTCTCCCCCTGTCAGGGCCAAACTCTCCCCCTGTCAGGACCAAACTCTCCCCCTGTCAGGGCCAAACTCTCCCCCTGTCAGGACCAAACTCTCCCTCTGTCAGGACCAAACTCTCCCCCTGTCAGGACCAAACTCTCCCTCTGTCAGGACCAAACTCTCCCCCTGTCAGGGTCAAACTCTCCCCCTGTCAGGACCAAACTCTCCCCCTGTCAGGACCAAACTCTCCCCCTGTCAGAGCCAAACTCTCCCCCTGTCAGGGCCAAACTCTCTCCCCCTGTCAGGACCAAACTCTCCCCCTGTCAGGACCAAACTCTCCCCCCTGTCAGGACCAAACTCTCTCCCCCTGTCAGAGCCAAACTCTCCCCCTGTCAGGACCAAACTCTCCCTCTGTCAGGACCAAACTCTCCCCCTGTCAGGACCAAACTCTCCCCCTGTCAGGACCAAACTCTCCCCCTGTCAGGACCAAACTCTCCCCCTGTCAGGACCAAACTCTCCCCCTGTCAGGACCAAACTCTCCCCCTGTCAGGGCCAAACTCTCCCCCTGTCAGGACCAAACTCTCCCCCTGTCAGGGTCAAACTCTCCCCCTGTCAGGGTCAAACTCTCCCCCTGTCAGGACCAAACTCTCCCCCTGTCAGTGTCAAACTCTCCCCCTGTCAGGACCAAACTCTCCCCCTGTCAGGACCAAACTCTCCCCCTGTCAGGACCAAACTCTCCCCCTGTCAGGACCAAACTCTCCCCCTGTCAGGACCAAACTCTCCCCCTGTCAGGACCAAACTCTCCCCCTGTCAGGACCAAACTCTCCCCCTGTCAGGACCAAACTCTCCCCCTGTCAGGGCCAAACTCTCCCCCTGTCAGGACCAAACTCTCCCCCTGTCAGGACCAAACTCTCCCTCTGTCAGGACCAAACTCTCCCCCTGTCAGGACCAAACTCTCCCCCTGTCAGGACCAAACTCTCCCCCTGTCAGGACCAAACTCTCCCCCTGTCAGGGCCAAACTCTCCCCCTGTCAGGACCAAACTCTCCCCCTGTCAGGACCAAACTCTCCCCCTGTCAGGACCAAACTCTCCCTCTGTCAGGGCCAAACTCTCCCTCTGTCAGGACCAAACTCTCCCCCTGTCAGGACCAAACTCTCCCCCTGTCAGGGCCAAACTCTCCCCCTGTCAGGACCAAACTCTCCCCCTGTCAGGGCCAAACTCTCCCCCTGTCAGGACCAAACTCTCCCCCTGTCAGAGCCAAACTCTCCCACTGTCAGGACCAAACTCTCCCCTCGTCAGGACCAAACTCTCCCCCTGTCAGGGCCAAACTCTCCCCCTGTCAGGACCAAACTCTCCCCCTGTCAGGACCAAACTCTCCCCCTGTCAGGACCAAACTCTCCCTCTGTCAGGACCAAACTCTCCCCCTGTCAGGACCAAACCCTCCCCCTCGTCAGCCCCCCCCCCCCTCCCGCATGGCGAGGGGTCAGACACTGGCACATTGTAGCGCTCAGGTCCTCCTCTCCCACTCACGGCCGTCCTCACACTGAGGCTTTGTTCGCCACAGACCAGAGCGAGCGGCGCCGTGCTGGGCACCCGGGCCCCCCCGGCACCCGGGCACCCACACACAGCACCCACTGAGACGAGCCTCAACATTTATGAAACTGTGTCATGTGGAACGAGGAAAACAAAACAAACGTTTGGAGGAGTAAAACACGGAGCTGGATCACTCACGTTTGGGAATGAACTCTGTCCAAACTGATGAACACAGATGTTTTTAAAGATACTGGAGGAAAAGTGTCTCCTCAGCCCTAAAGCTGCACATGGGACTCAGTGACTCCAGCAGAATAAAGTGTCTGACCTCAGTCTCACTGATCCACTGTGGGAGATCTCACACCTGCAGCTCATGAAGACAGACCAGGAACTCACATGAACATACAGGAACTGGAGGCTTTTTACCAGGTTTACCAGCGAGGAAATAAAGAGGCCGATCCACAAAGACTCAGAGCTTCACTGATGTTAAAGAGAAATACAAATACTTCTGATCAGGGTCATTTCATTTCTTTTTTTATTGTCATTTAAAAAGAGTAAACTCTGTTGCCAAAAGATGAAGTGAGTGGATTCTCCAGGTTCTGAGACCTTCAGGATTCACTGAGGTTTAACTAACTTGTAGGTGACCACTTTTCCTCGTGATGTTTCTCTGTTCCTGTGGTGAAGGACTCATTTAAAGCTCTGACTTCGCTCCGTCACTTTCGGCCCCAGAGACGTCGGCTTTTTCCGACACTAGATCGGCCGATGTTGTAAAATCCCCAAATACTGTCCCGATATATCGGTCGACCTCTGAGACCTGTGGGCGAATAGAGAAGCTGGGACTGACCTGGGAGTGGCCTGGTCTTAAGAGAACCTCGCCCTCATTTCTCACAGAGGGTCTGGACCTTCACCACTGACCTCCGTTTTCAGGTGGGGGGGGGAGGCTCCTTTTAACCTCTTAACTCCCGCCTGAACCGAGAGGATCTTTTTCCCCATAGTTTTTCTCATTTTTGTCACATTTTTATCACATTTTTGTAATTTTTTGGTGATTTTTTTTGTAATTTTTTGCCATTATTTCGTCAATTTTTTAATCCATTTTTTGTAATTTTTGGGTAAATTTTTGGTCAATTTCTTGTGACGTTATTGTGACATTTTTGCCACTTTTTCATAAAGTTTTGTCACTTTTTTGTCACATTTCCATCATTGTTTTCGTCTCAGTTCTGTCGCTATTTTCTCACCTTTCTCCCAGAAGCTTTTGGATTGGGGTAAAGCCAAACTGGAGAAAACGTGCTCGGTTCAGGCGGGAGTTAAGGGGTTAAAGGAACGATTGGATCTGATTTTACCCAATGGTGAGCGTTTGGTCTGACGTATGAAACGCCCGAGTGAGTGAAGCAGTTTCAGAGGCTTCAGCTTCACCTTCTGGATCTTTCAGAGCTTCCTTTACCTTCGTATCCGCCGCCATCGCCAAAACACAACCAGCAGATCCAGCACAAGCGCCGGACATCACGAAGACGGTCATTTCTGTGGTGAATTGTGAGTTAAAGCTCGACTTCTTGTGTATGTTTGTGAAGCCGGTCCACGCCTGACCCTGGAGGGCTGGAAGGCCTGACCCTGGGGGGCTGGAGGCGCTCACTGTGACCAGCAGGAAACAAACTCAGATATCATCCTAATGACTGAGCCTCCCTGAGCGCGGGCGGAGCCGGGGCAGAAGGTCAGAGATAAAGCTCATCAGAGCCACTGCTCAGATCTCACACGGACGTCTCCGGGGAGCAGGGGGCGGGACTTCCTGTCACAGCAGATAGCATCGAGTCGTTCTCAGGACACTTCCTGCTCCTCCTCAAACCCCACACTGAAGCCTCCCAGAGCAACACAAACACAAACATCTGAGGAGCTTCACCAGACGCTCTGCCGCGTGTCACTTCCTGTTTGTCCCTGGGTTTGACCTGAAGGCGCCGCAGCATCACAGCGCACGCTCTCCTGACTCCTGCCATTAAAATTCCATGACTGTAATTGTCCTCGTTCCAGATCTTCCTCAGATCTTCCTCAGATCAGCGGCTCCTCTGCTCTGACTCAGCTCTCCACGCTCTCCACGTTCTCCAACAGAACATTCTTATTAACCCCCACAGCACATTCTCTCCAGCCTTACCCAAATCCAACAGCTTCCGGACAGGAGTTTGCAGACTCATTTGAAAGCTAAGACCAACAAAACGTCCCCCCTGAGACGAGCCTGATGTAAACGATCTCTCACACGACTGATCTGTTTTCTGGCTCCAGACGACACGTACTTTAGTATCGGTGTCGAAAACCAAACGACAAAAACAAAAACTACTTTTATATCACAGAAAAAAGTCACAGGGAAAGTCAAAAACACCTCATTCTGCTCATTTCAACCATTCAACTCTGTGATTATTATCTGATTTATGCCCCATAGGCTTTATATAGTTTAAAGTTTATATAGTTTAAAGTTTATATAGCTTAAAGTTTATATAGTTTAAAGTTTATATAGTTTAAAGTTTATATAGTTTAAAGTTTATATAGTTTAAAGTTTATATAGTTTAAAGTTTTACAGTTTATTTGTGTCTAAATTCTGTGTCATATGTTCCTGTTTGTGAACCTGTTCTCAAACAATAAAAACTGTTCCGCTTGTGATTCTCAAACCCCAGTATCAGTGTCGGTGCTGTGGCCCCCCCCCCCGCAGGCCCCCCCCAGGCCCCGCACTGCCCCCCCCCCTCGCCCCCCCTGAATGACACAGTGAGAAACAGGAGACGAGGTGTAGTGAGGCGGCAGTAACACGACTGCCCTGTTTTACTGAAGAGGCTCCGAGCCTCGTTTACACGGAACCTGCTGAACACGGAACACGGAACATAGAACACGTGAACATGGGAACACTGAAAACGGAACACAGAACACGTGAACACATGAACACGGAACACTGATACTAAAGTCTGTGTCGCCAAGAACCAGAAAAAAAAAATCATTTACATCAGGCTCAAAACAAGATGGAGAAATGTGGGAAAAATGGGAAGAATTTAGGGGAAACGAGACAAAACAAGAAACAATTGTGTAAAAACAAAAAAAGAAAACATTTAGAAAAATGGGGCAAAAAAATGTAAATAACTGGAAAAATAAAAAAGTGAACAGACATTCTATTCCAAACCAGGCGGCCATCTTGGATACGCTCAGTGTTGTTACTGAAAAAAATATAATATATTTTATATTAGTGATTACAGCTTTAAACATGTCATATGTTTGTATTACATGTTACGGTTTCAAAAATGTAGCTGAGTTACACTACTTTGAGTTACTTTTCAGTTACTTTTCTCATGAGACTAAAACTAAATTAAAAGTTTCTCATGAGACTAAAACTGTGACTCAAATGTCCAGATATTTGAGTCGACTAAAATCAGACTAAATAAAAATGAAAAGGAGAGACTAAAATCATCCAAACTTGTATTGAGCGTCTGAAAGAGCCTCAGATCATGTTTAAAGGATCAGCTCTGAGCTTTGTTCTTGTGGAGCAGAAACATGAAGCAGAGGAACAACATTAAACATGATTAGAATCAATATTATCAATGCAAAGTCCAATAAATTAGTCTTAAATTTTAGTCGACTAAAACTAGACTAAAATTGAAGATATTTTTTCGACTAAATCTCGACTAAAATTAAATTACATTTTAGTCAAAAGACTAAAACTAAATTAAAATATGTTCTCAAAATTAACACTGCTTTTCAGTTACTTTTTAGTTACCTTTGAGTTACTTTTCAGTTACTTTTGGCAAAATGTAAAGTGAAAATAGTGAAAAGGCCCCCAAGCATCAGCGCAGCAGGAGATTTGTTGTTGTTTTAAAGCAGATCTGATTGGTCTGCTTGGTCCGACAGGGTCATGTGACCTGAGGGAGTTAAACTGCACTTGTAACTTGAGTTCCTTGAATTGTAATGACTAATATATTCCATTATTTTGTCTCAGTAATACGTTATATTCTTTAGTTACTTTTCTAATACGTTTCCCAAAACTGCACGCTATGACATCATCACTCACACCATAGATACAGACACATCTCTGGAATCGTCCATATATGGTCATGTTTGAAAACAGTTAAGGGGGAAAACAATTTTGAAAAAATTTAAATTTTCTCTAATTATTCAGAAACTTCTTTAACAAACGCTGAATTATGAAATATAGTTTCTACTAAATAAAGATACAAAGACATGGGGAGGAGCAAAGTGTTTCAACAGCCCATAAACACATAAATAACAGAGAATGCTAACAGGATGCTACATGTTTGCATCAGGCTAATGCTAACGGTTAGCTAGCGCGAGCTACAACTGCCGTTTTTTCACTTCAACAGAACAATCTGCTGTGAGAAAATATCCATATGGGCCTGATTTACACTTGACTTTATTTGTATGTGATAAATAAGTTGATATTCCACCAGAAAATGGCTAAAAAGAGTGAAAATTGTGTTTCTCTAAAGATTCTATTTTCCCCTTCTATGACGAGATGCCGTCTGTATCTATGGGCTGGGTGAATACTCCGGTCTGATTGGCTGGAGGATGTTAAAAAGTGATAATGTAACCGAGCCTGACAACAGTTAAGTAACAGTTATATTCCACTGCAGCTGTTTCCATAGTGACGATAAACAACTGAGCTGGAACTACTTTCAGGTAAAAGTGATTCAAAAGTGAAATAACTCCAGCCCAGGACTTATAAAAATAAGCAAACAGGCCCCAGTGAGCAGTTAGAGTGGGCGGGACCAGGGCGGGTCACGCCTCCGCGGAGTCGCCAGGATGAATGAGTGTGTTTGAGAGTGAGAGGCGTGTCCATTAACATGTCCCATAAAAAATCAAATCAAAATGAAGCCACTGAAATACTCACAGTGGAAAAAGTAACTATAGTTCGTACTCGAGTAAGAAACAGAGATTATAATTTGACTCAAGTAGAAGTAAAAAGTACCGTATGATAAACTACTCTCTGTAACTGAGTAGGCTCCGCCTCTGAGGGAGTGACCGCAGCACCGACCAGTGGGGGAACAATGTTTAAAGGAACAGGTGTTTTTCCAGACTGAGACATGTTCTTGCCTCAGACGAGTTCATGTGTACGTGTCTGGTCGTCACGCGTGTCCTCAGTCACGTAAACACAGCACTAGCATTAGCATTTAGCCTCTCCTCCTCTATCCTTCCCGTCGTCCCTCTGGGGGTCTTTCATCGCCCCCTGGTGTCTCTGACCAGAAAACCACATTTGCAACTTTCCCACATAGAGTCACGAGGGAGAAGCTAACAGGCTAACGGTAAAGCTAACAGGCTAGCTCCACTTAAACAGTATTTACAGCCAAGTCTGAGTGAAAACAATGATCTCCTTTGTGTAACTGAACAATCTCCCTCTGTCCCTTTGTAGGATTTACTCTCACGGACGATTAATGAGTAAAAAACACAACATGTACAACAGCTGCAGTGGCGCTGACGGCCTCTAGGGGCAGGAGTAAATATGGCTACATGAAGTGTTAAAGTATAATTACACAAACTTAAACAATGTGGATTTTGGATAAAAAGGAACTATATTGTGAGGCGTAATAATACCAGGAGGTGTAGTTCAACATCCGCGCAGTAAAGCCGAACTACACCGGGTATTATTACGCCGTACAATATAGTTCCCCTTGTGGAAGAGCTCGAGAGCTTCTGTCTCCACCTGGTTTGGAGCTATAGAGGCTAATGCTAACGTGACTGAGGACACGCGTGACGACCAGACAGGTACACATGAACTCGTCTAAGAACATGTCTCAGTCTGTGGCCTGTTCCTGTAACATGTGGAAACACGACGCTCGGGACATGAAACAAAACAGTTCAGATGAAGATTTGTCTAAACCTGAAAAGTTCAAATCTTTTCCCTGTATTTTCAGAGTTTTCTGTCGCACAAATGTCACAACAGCCGGTTTATAGTTCGACATCACGGACAAACTCACTTCAGCCTTCACAATATACCCAAATCTAAACGCTTCCTCACCCTAGAGTTCACAGCCTCTAGGCCAGAGCCTCATTTGAAAGCTAAGACCTACAAAACGGGTCTGAACTTCTTTGCGTTGTTGTTGTTGTTGTTGTTGTTGTTGTTGTTGTTGTTTTTGTCTTTTATGTCACACTTTTTGTGGTTTTTTAGTCACTTTCACTATTGTTGTTTTTCCGACACGTTTTGTTGCACTTTGACCTTTGTATTTGTCACTGTTTTGAGGCTTTGAAGCTTTAGATTTGGGTAAAGCCAAAGTAAATGTGCTCAGTTCACGTCTGCCTCAGCTCGATCCTGATTGGTTCAAATAATAATGTCCTATATACAGCATTATATAGTATTATATAGTATTATATAGCATTATATTATATTATACAGCATTATATAGTATTATATAGTACAGTATATAATATACTGTACTGTATAATACTATATATGTTTATCTATTGACTTTTATTTAACCAGGATAGTCCCACTGAGATTAAGAATCTCTTTTTCAGGGGAGTCCTGGCCCCAGAGGGGAATCTAGTATTATATAGTATCATACAGTATAGTACAGTATTATATAGTACAGTATTATATAGTATTATATTATATAGCATTATATAGCATTATTATATAGTACAGTATTATATAGTATTATATAGCATTATATAGCATTATTATACAGCACATCTCTACAGGGACTCTAAACTGAGCTGCGCTTTAATCTCGGAGCTTTGAACCGTCACAGGTTCAAGTTTGGCTCCGCTGGAGCAGCAGGAACAGGTGAAGCTTCAGCCGCGGAGACAGAGACACGGACACCCGGAGCAGCACGAGACACCCGGGCCAGAACCGGGTCAGGACCGGGTCAGGACCGGGTCAGAGCGCAGCGTTACATAAGCGCACCTTTAACATGTCCGCGACATGACGGAGCAGAGCCATGTTGTGCGTAACTCACCCCGACGTTCTCGCCTTTGCTGGGGTAAGAGGCCAGGCGTCCTCGGACGGGCATGGTGCGGTGCGCGTCGGTGTGGCGGCTAAAGCCCGGCCTGGTGCTGGTCCCGGTCCCGGTGCTGGTGCTGGTGCTGGAGCTGTGAGCGCGGGCAGCTCCTCCTCTGGCCGGTGCTGCTTCTGTTTGTGCCGCGGCTGTTGTCGCTCACACGGAAGAGGGAGGTCCGCTCTCGAACACTCGGTGCATTTCCTGCTTCCCCGCGCAGGCACCGCCCGCGGCAGAGCTCCGGGAGCGCGGCAGAGCTCCGGGAGCGCGGAGGGAGCGGGGGGAAGGACCGTGAGTCAGCGGTGTCTGCGCTCCGGCTCAGCCCGGTGCTGCCGTGGCGGGGCTGGGGAACCGTGCGTGGGAACGGGGGGACTCGCTCAACGTTTCCGTAAATAGAAAGTTCAGGCTGCGCTTCACTGAGCGGCCGCGAGAGGGCGGTGTGCGCTCACATGACCAGGATCCACAGTGACCCCTGACCTCAGCGTTAGGGTGAAATGGAAACTTCACACATACGGGTCACAAAATATTCTAATCCGGGACGTGAGGGCACGAGACTGTCTCTAAACCAGGGCTGCGTCTGAAACCATCACATCACAGACTCTAAACTCTAACACCAGCACTAACTCCTGAACCTTCACGACTGTTAGATCTGTGCAGGGAACTAGAGCTTCAGCTGCATTTGCACAATCCGTCCTTAAACAGGGGAAAGGGAAGTGACATCACCAACAGCTGTTTTTCTTCTTCTTTAAAGTTATTGGTGGAGTGCAGGCCAAACAAAAGTGCATGTCGCCCCCTAGTGTCCAACAACAACATAGTGTCCAAACAAAGACATTTAAGGAGAAAAATAAATCCAAATGATCCAAACATTTCCCTTTAGTCTTAGGTCCCTATGCTAAAGTGGCTATGATAGTTAGCATCAGAGGGCCCTATGCTAAAGTGGCTATGATAGTTAGCACCAGAGGTCCCTATGCTAAAGTGGCTATGATAGTTAGCACCAGAGGTCCCTATGCTAAAGTGACTATGATAGTTAGCACCAGAGGTCCCTATGGCTATGATAGTTAGCATCAGAGGTCCCTATGCTAAAGTGGCTATGATAGTTAGCACCAGAGGTCCCTATGGCTATGATAGTTAGCACCAGAGGTCCCTATGCTAAAGTGGCTATGATAGTTAGCATCAGAGGTCCCTATGCTAAAGTGGCTATGATAGTTAGCATCAGAGGTCCCTATGCTAAAGTGACTATGATAGTTAGCACCAGAGGTCCCTATGGCTATGATAGTTAGCACCAGAGGTCCCTATGCTAAAGTGGCTATGATAGTTAGCATCAGAGGTCCCTATGCTAAAGTGGCTATGATAGTTAGCATCAGAGGTCCCTATGCTAAAGTGACTATGATAGTTAGCATCAGAGGTTCCTATGCTAAAGTGGCTATGATAGTTAGCATCAGAGGTCCCTATGCTAAAGTGGCTATGATAGTTAGCATCAGAGGTTCCTATGCTAAAGTGGCTATGATAGTTAGCATCAGAGGTCCCTATGCTAAAGTGGCTATGATAGTTAGCATCAGAGGTCCCTATGCTAAAGTGGCTATGATAGTTAGCATCAGAGGTCCCTATGCTAAAGTTGCTATGATAGTTAGCACCAGAGGTCCCTATGCTAAAGTGGCTATGATAGCACCAGAGGTCCCATGCTAAAGTGGCTATGATAGTTAGCATCAGAGGTCACTATGCTAAAGTGGCTATGATAGTTAGCACCAGAGGTCCCTATGCTAAAGTGGCTATGATAGTTAGCATCAGAGGTCCCTATGCTAAAGTGGCTATGATAGTTAGCATCAGAGGTCCCTATGCTAAAGTGGCTATGATAGTTAGCACCAGAGGTCCCTATGCTAAAGTGGCTATGATAGTTAGCATCAGAGGTCCCTATGCTAAAGTGGCTATGATAGTTAGCATCAGAGGTCTCTATGCTAAAGTGGCTATGATAGTTAGCATCAGAGGTCTCTATGCTAAAGTGGCTATGATAGTTAGCATCAGAGGTCCCTATGCTAAAGTGGCTATGATAGTTAGCATCAGAGGTCCCTATGCTAAAGTGGCTATGATAGTTAGCATCAGAGGTCTCTATGCTAGTGGCTATGATAGTTAGCATCAGAGGTCCCTATGCTAAAGTGGCTATGATAGTTAGCATCAGAGGTCTCTATGCTAAAGTGGCTATGATAGTTAGCATCAGAGGTCCCTATGCTAAAGTGGCTATGATAGTTAGCATCAGAGGTCTCTATGCTAAAGTGGCTATGATAGTTAGCATCAGAGGTCTCTATGCTAAAGTGGCTATGATAGTTAGCATCAGAGGTCCCTATGCTAAAGTGGCTATGATAGTTAGCACCAGAGGTCTCTATGCTAAAGTGGCTATGATAGTTAGCATCAGAGGTCTCTATGCTAAAGTGGCTATGATAGTTAGCATCAGAGGTCCCTATGCTAAAGTGGCTATGATAGTTAGCATCAGAGGTCTCTATGCTAAAGTGGCTATGATAGTTAGCATCAGAGGTCCCTATGCTAAAGTGGCTATGATAGTTAGCACCAGAGGTCTCTATGCTAAAGTGGCTATGATAGTTAGCACCAGAGGTCTCTATGCTAAAGTGGCTATGATAGTTAGCACCAGAGGCCCCTATGCTAAAGTGGCTATGATAGTTAGCACCAGAGGTCCCTATGCTAAAGTGACTATGATAGTTAGCATCAGAGGTCCCTATGCTAAAGTGGCTATGATAGTTAGCACCAGAAGTCCCTATGCTAAAGTGGCTATGATAGTTAGCACCAGAAGTCACTATGCTAAAGTGGCTATGATAGTTAGCATCAGAGGTCCCTATGCTAAAGTGGCTATGATAGTTAGCACCAGAGGTCCCTATGCTAAAGTGGCTATGATAGTTAGCATCAGAGGTCCCTATGCTAAAGTGGCTATGATAGTTAGCACCAGAGGTCCCTATGCTAAAGTGGCTATGATAGTTAGCACCAGAAGTCACTATGCTAAAGTGGCTATGATAGTTAGCATCAGAGGTCCCTATGCTAAAGTGGCTATGATAGTTAGCACCAGAGGTCCCTATGCTAAAGTGGCTATGATAGTTAGCATCAGAGGTCCCTATGCTAAAGTGGCTATGATAGTTAGCACCAGAGGTCCCTATGCTAAAGTGGCTATGATAGTTAGCATCAGAGGTCTCTATGCTAAAGTGGCTATGATAGTTAGCACCAGAGGTCCCTATGCTAAAGTGGCTATACTAGTTAGCATCAAGGCTCCTTTTCCTAACTACTTCCTAACTGACAGACCAATTCGGAAGCATCTTGTCATGGCGGACGCTGACGCACATCCGGTTTGGCGTAAGAGCTCAGACCGATCTGACCATTTCGGACGCAGCATGTCTCTAAACCAGGGCAGTTTGTCTCGACAGAAACCCCCACAGGAGTCAGAGCTGCGTCACACGGAGCTTTGACCTTTGACCTGACGGAGACGTCGCTTTCTTAACCGTTAACGTCAAACACAGGGAGATGTGACGTTTGTCTGATTTAAACATGAAACTGATCGATCTTTGCAGCTAAAACATAAGTTTTAAAACCGTCACAAAGTCAGACGTGTTGATGAAATTTAATTTTTTTTAGAAATCACAGGTTTATGAGGCGTAAAACAAACATACAACTATAAACGGATCTTTTTCCTCATGTTTTTGCTTTTTTCACTCTTTTTTTCATGGTAACCCAACACAAAACAAACAAACAAACAATAATACACTCCATGAAAAGAACGGAGTGTGCACAACCTGGTCAGACAGGTTGTGCAGAGAGTGATGTGTAAACACAAGGATAATAATGGCCTGAGCCGCTGCATTCTGTCAAAATCAGCTCCTGTTTAACCTCTAAACCCCCGCCTGAACCGAGGCTCCAGTTCAGCTTTACTCAAATCTAAAAGCTCCTGGTAAAAAGGGTCAAAACAACAACAAAACAATGATTAAACAATAAGAAAACATCACAAAAAAGTGACAACAATGCAATAAGAAGGTGAGGATCAGTCTTGTAGGCCTTAAATGAGGCTTTTACGCTGTTACTCTCCAGTCCAGAAGCGTTTAGATTTGAGTAAAGCCGAACTGGAGATGATGCATTAGATCGAGGCGGGGGTGAAGAGGTGCTGAGAGTGCAGGTTTTATGTGAGTGAAGTTCTACCTCTGTATAAAGGTTTGTTAAAGGAGCAGGACAGTGTTTTCAGACCTGAGCGTAGACGAGTTGATGTGCACCTGTCTGGTCTTCACGCGTGTGCTCAGTCACGCAGAATCACACATGTGGATTTTCAAAGCGGATTAAAAGGGACTCTATTGTGTGATATTTGACATTGGAAACTGAAAGAAACATATGAACGGTGGCTTTGTTTCTTGCTTTGTAGGGATCTTGCAGGAAACAGACCGTTCTTGTAACAGTGTTTGGTTCTGTTCTTATGTGAACAGTTCAAACAGTGGTTGTGAGTTTGGTTTGCGTCGAAAAGGAAACGAGTTCTTCATTTTTTTTTTCTATTGTTCCTTATTGTTTTGTTTACATTGATTGTACTGTGAGAAATGATCAGATGTTTGTAAAGAGCCTGTGGTCGACTCTGCAGCGTCTCTGTAACCGCCCTTATATGGTCATCTATTTAACAAACAAAAGCTGAATTATGAATCTACTTTTCTACTAAATAAAGATACAAAGACGTGAAAACGAGCAAAGAGTTCGACAGCCCATAAATACGTAAAACACGGAGATGCTAACATGCTAACATATGTCACTTCCTGTTCCCGTTTCCAACAAAGAAGAGAAATAACATCAGGACAAATGTAAAAGCAGGAAAACTGGGGAAAAGTTTAACCGGTAAATATGTCGTCCCTGTGTCGTCATAGTAACACATCACTGTGCAGGGAGGGCGTCTGGGCGTGTGGTGGCAGGGGTCACGCAGGGGTCACAGAGGGGTCACAGAGGGGTCACAGAGGGGTCAGTGTAAAAGGCGATACCTGGAGAGGGCTGGGGGCCCCGGTCACTTTCAGCGAGTAAGCCGGCCCCCAGTGCAGTGAGTGAAAGCCATCCGAGTGCCTGAGCACAAACACCTCTGAGGAGGGCCCGTCCCTGTGAGGAGACACCAGCGTCAAAACACGGCTCACACTGGTCACATATGTCCACACTGGTCACGTATGTCCACACTGGTCACGTATGTCCACACTGGTCATTCATCCCCACACTGGTCACACATGTTCACACTGGTCACACATGTCCACACTGGTCATTCATCCCCACACTGGTCACATATGTCCACACTGGTCGCATATGTCCACACTGGTCATTCATCCCCACACTGGTCACATATGTCCACACTGGTCGCATATGTCCACACTGGTCACGTATGTCCACACTGGTCACATATGTCCACACTGGTCACGTATGTCCACACTGGTCACATATGTCCACACTGGTCACATATGTCCACACTGGTCATTCATCCCCACACTGGTCACACATGTTCACACTGGTCACACATGTCCACACTGGTCACGTATGTCCACACTGGTCACGTATGTCCACACTGGTCACGTATGTCCACACTGGTCACATATGTCCACACTGGTCACGTATGTCCACACTGGTCACACATGTCCACACTGGTCATTCATCCCCACACTGGTCACACATGTTCACACTGGTCATTCGCCCCCACACTGGTCACATATGTCCACACTGGTCATTCACCCCCACACTGGTCACACATGTTCACACTGGTCACACATGTCCACACTGTCCACATATACGTATACTTTTTATGTCTCGGCTTTTCTTTCTTTCCAACACTATCGACGACATAAAAAACAAAACAAATGTGTAAAAACTCATCTTTTAAATGTTTTATTCTTGGCATTTTCTCGGTGAGTTTGACATAACACGGTCGTCCCTGAGAAAGTTTAACGTCTGTGAGGTTAAAAACTGTGACGTGACGTGAAGCTCATCAAGAAAAGTCCAAAGCAAAAGGAGGATTTTTAGAAGAATCAGTTTCAACCTTTTTTCCATCTGAGTTCATTCATGAATTATTGCCTTCAGTGAGAATCTACAGTGAAAATGGACTTGAAATAAAAGGTAAAAAAAATCCTAAAAAAAAGCGTCCGAACTTTTGAGCGGTCGTGTAAATCACACTGTCCAGGTATGTCTGTCCACACTGTCCACATCCACAGTCCCGTTATCCCACACTGTCCTCTGCTGCAGGGCAGGGCCGTCAGGCACAGGTTCCAGGAGGACAGGAGGACAGGAGGTCAGGAGGTCACCAGGTCTGACCTGCACGGTTTTGCTAACAGGTTTACCTCGTCAGCACTAATCTGTCCACACTGATC